>NC_081158.1:13308466-13550966 GCF_012432095.1 Onychostoma macrolepis | reverse complement strand
TCAGGTTCTTCCGGGTTGAAGAGTGATGAATTCCAAAGATGTTATTCTGGCTCTGAGGTCCGAGGAGCTTTGGTTGAATGGAAAGTCAAAGCCGCAAGGCCTGGCGCAAGACTTAAGGGTCCAGAAGAGTTCTAGCTCACATCCTTCTAGGATCTAACAGAACCGCAGACTGAGATATGTTGGAGCCCACCGGGCACGCCGGTACCGGCTCAGGCTCTCCACACGGGCAGCAATCTGGAGATTTGGCAGTAGAGCGCGGGCGGAACTGTGTGTGAGCCCTTTAAGGTCTGAGAAGAGTCATACCTCTCAGGATGGGCTTGACCAATGAGAAAGGCTGAATTTCCAAGCGGGAGTTTGGAGATACTGGGGGGTTTTATGACCCTTTGTCTGAGAGCATGGTAATTTGCAAAGGGATTGGAAGTTGATATACAAACTATTAAAGATTCTTAGGACAGTAATATGTTGCATAGGTATCAACATGTAATATTCACTCTCAATTAGATCATCCGAAGACGAATTGATAGAGACCAGACATGGTATGAGTTAAAATGATATTAACCCTCTGGTTGTATTCGGGTCAAATTCCCGAAAATACTAGTTAATGTTATCGGATTGGACTCAAACTTACTGACTCTGTTCACATAGGGTATAAGTACTTCTCATTAATTTTTTAAGAATTTTCGTAATTTTTTGTGGGTTTTATTTCACCTAGTAACACTTGTTGTGTTCCCGGTCAAAAATGACCGGACTCCAAACAACTGCTTATAAATCTCTCATTATGCTATATTATCACTAAATATTGGATTCATTCTTTTTATCAACTTGTTTTCTTTCATTTAGGACTGGTTTTGTGATTCTACTTGCATCTGATTAATCGTAAGCCTCATTTATCCGAGAGTAGGTACCTCGTTTTTTGAGTAAAAAAAAACATTTTTTATGAATAATTTTCACAATATTAAACAAAAAATGATAAAAATTTGCACTGTTTCTCACACTAGTGTGCTTTAATGATTAATCAGGAAGTTTGGTTTTAAATGCTTTTATTTTGTACAAAATTGCAAAAAGTCACACTTGTGGTGTTCCCCGTCAAAAATGACCGGACTCCAAAAAATTGCTTATAAATCTGTCATTATGCTATATTATCACCAAATATTGGATTCATTCTTTTTGTCAACTTGTTTTCTTTCATTTAGGACTGGTTTTGTGTTTCTATTTGCATCTGATTAATCGTAAGCCTAATTTATCTGAGAGTAGGTACCTCGTTTTTTGAGTAAAAAAAACTAATTTTCACAATATTAAACAAAAAATGATAAAAATTTGCACTGTTTATCACACTAGTGTGATTTAATGATTAATCAGGAAGTTTGATTTTAAATGTTTTTATTTCGTACAAAATTGCGCAAAGTCACACTTGTCAAATATGGCCGGCCACTGAAAGTGAATGGGGAAGATCACAAAAACCTTTATTTTAAAATGCTTTTATTTTCTGAAAAGGGGCACAAAGTAACACTTATGCTGTTCCCTGTTAAATCTTACCATCGTGACATACAAGAAAGAACACATTACGATTTTTTACATTATAACATTTCATGGAACAACAAAACAAAACTGTTATATTTCAGTTCTATATTTCCTGCACACTGATGCTGTCAAACAGAGACAATATCATGGAACAACAAATCTGACCATTGTGACAGAAAAACAAAAAACAAAAACATTGGCATTGCCATATAGAGAATCGCATCAACGAACACCTGGTTGTTGTTTGAACTCATGCATGTGACTGACACTAGCATTTGTATGTGCCTTGCAACTGGTCATTTTGTGAACTTATTCATATGACTCACAAATCAATTTTGCGTGTGCCCTGCAAATGTTTGCCCTGCATTTGCAACAGACCATGGATGTTTTCACATCTTTTGGGGCACAAAATGTGCATCACTTCCTTTTCTCTCTTTTCTCTTTTCTGTGACAGTTGATGGCCCTGGTGTTTGTGTGTCTCTCACCAGTGTAGCAGAAGGCAGTGCTCGAGGTAAATGTTGGCACCTCTGTATGAGAGGGGTCACCATGGATTTCCCCAGCTCTTCTAAGAATAGAAGGAAGCTTTTGGAAGCTTTTCCCCTCTTTCCATCCTGGATTCACCGCCATCCATGCTACAAAAGCATTGTAGGCTGACACATCAATGATGTTGCTAAACACCACCATGGGCCATCGTGCAGTTTTTCTCTTGCAAGAGTATGTGCCGGTAACCTACAAAAAAAGACATAAAAGAATCAATGGCAATGTAGCGCAAATCAATACAGATTTTCTGAAATTGATCATACCTACAACCAAATTTACATATTCAAATAACAGACAATGTTTTGAACAGAAATCATATTTATTTTAATTGACCACATAAAACAATTAGGCAATGAAAAAAGTAGTGAACAGTCTAAGTTTCATACCTTATCAAGGTTGTCGACTCCCCCTTTGTTTTTGTTGTAGAACAGGATGACTTCTGGCTTCTTGTCCTCCCTGGTACTCACACAGGCGTCTTTGTGCAGAGTGGTCATCAGTAGGACATTTTTCTTTTTCTTCGGGCAGTACGACACAGGTGCATGTGTGTTGGTGAATGCAAACTTGGATGAAAAAACATCCCTGTCCTTGTTGGTCACTAGCGCAGAAGGAAGCTCGGGCTTGTTCTTTCTGACAGTCCCCACCATGGTGATTTTTTTTTTTTAGTAGTTCTGTACCAAGGTCATAAGACGTAAAACAATTGTCACATATAATGTATGTCCTTGCAGACCTTCTGTCACTTCAAGGACTACTCTCTTGCCCTGATTCTTTTCTGGAACACCACTTGACAATTTTCCTGTATATACTTGAATATTCCATGCATAGCTGTTTTTGGCGTCACACACGGTCCAGATCTTTATCCCGTATTTGGCAGGCTTCTTTGGCATATACTGCTTAAAGTTGCAGCGTCCCCTGAAAGTGACTAAGCGCTCATCGACTGTCATCTCTGGACCTGGGTTATAGATGAGCGGTAGCCTCTCCACCCACTTGTCCCAGAGTTCACGAATCGGTGCAAGTTTGTCATATTGACGGCGTTGAGCTCTTGTGTCTCGGTTGTCAAAGCAAATCACCCGTGATAACACATGAAATGTCTGTTGAGACATAGTGGCACGAAAAATTGCCCGACCTGTGTCTGTATCCCATAAACTGGCGATGTTTTCATTTCTGGACTTGTAGACCCCGCACAGAATCAAGAGACCTATGTATGCCTCTATGTCTGTTCGATCTACCTCATTCAGTTTTCCTTGTAGACCCGTCTTCCCTCCAAATTAGTCATGGATATGCCTATGTTTTCAATAGGCTCTGCCAGAAACAGGTTGAAGCATGATTTTATGGCTCAAAGCCATGACAAAAGAGTGGAGGACATAGTCAGCTTGGTTTGGGTGCAATGAAAACATTTATTAACATAAATATAAAAGTAAATAAAACAAGAAATCAACACAATCAAATACAATTTCTGTCAGGCACATGATTAAATCAAAGCATCAGACAGAACCAAGGAAATAACAAAAGCCAAGTAAACAAAGACCCAAACTCAAAACAGACGCAAACAGGAGCAGACCAGCATGCCAAAAAAACCCTAAGCTTTATAGTGGGGAGAACAGGTGTACATCGTTCAACTTGATGAGTCTCCAGCCACACCCACTGGCCGGCCCTAGCAGGAAGAACGGGAGACCCGTCACACTTCAATGCGGGATGTGGCATATTTTGTCAACCCTGGTGTCATCTTTATGACATTTTCTGTGGATAACCTGCCTTTCTTCTCAGTTGGAGATGATGACCAGGACAAATTTCCATCCTTTGACCAGAACGTTACATCGACTTCAGCTGGGCCCTCAAAATCAGAAGATTGCTCCTCTTCAGTTGTTGCAAGGTTTTCAGCTTGTTCAGTGATGTTTTCCTCTTCCAATATATCTTGTAATGCATCTTCACTGTAAGATTCATCTTCAGTTGTCTCTTCCTCGCTATTCTCTTGATCTGTAATATGATAAAGAACCTCTTGTAAAGACAACTTCTTGGCCATTGCGCTGACACAGACTGAATGACAAGCAAGGTGCTGTGAGGCATTTATATGCTCTCTCTCTCTGTGCTAAAGCATTTATTTTTTAAACTTTCGTCTACTCTGTGAGAACATGAAAGGCTCAAAACCTATTGCCATAATGTTTTGTCTAGAATATGTGATGAAAGAAAAGATTCTTTTGAAGTCAATGCAGGCTAAAGAGAATGCAGTTTGAGCGCGCGTGTGTGTGTGTGTGAGAAAGAGAGAGAGAGTTATAATATCAGATTCATAAAAGCATATTTCATGCAGTTCAGGGTAGGATGAAATAGGTGTAATACTCACATTAGTTTGTATGCATGGATGTGTGTGTGTATGTGTGTGATAGCGTGAGTATACACGCATCCACACGCGCACAGGTCCAAGGCCTTTATGTTTGCAAGCACAACATACTCCTGAATACTAGTTGTTTCTTTTACTTTCATTCTTCCCCATTCACTTTCAATGGCCAGCCATTTTTGACAAGTGTGACTTTGTGCAATATTGTACAAAATTAAAGCAATTAAAAGCAAACTTCCTGATTAATCATTAAAGCACACTAGTTTGAGAAACAGTGCAAATTTTCATAATTTATCTCATATTGTGAAAATTATTCATAAAAAATGCTTTTTTCACTCAAAAAATGAGGTGCCTACTTTCAGATAAATGAGGCCTACGAATAATCAGATGCAAATAGAAACACAAAACCAGTCCTAAATGAAAGAAAACAAGTTGACAAAAAGAATGAATCCAATATTTAGTGATAATATAGCATAATGACAGATTTATAAGCAATTGTTTGGAGTCCGGTCATTTTTGACCGGGAACACGACAAGTGTGACAGGAGTCCGAACACAACCAGAGGGTTAACAAGTGCTGTATCATAAGCATGCATAAAACAGTATACAATACACAGAAACATATACAAGAACAGTAATAATATACACAGTGACCTGAATGATATGTGTGTTCGTTCAAAGAAAGGTTTTTCTATGAATTAATTAGAGAAGAGTCCATTTTTATGGCATAATGTCTTTCCTATAGGAAAGAGGTAGTGAGATGCTCTGCATTTGCATTCCTTTGAGCAATAAAACTAGTGTTATCTGATGGGTTGCCATGGAACCGGGTGCCTGAAGTCCTTGACATACCTACTGGCACCGGGTATGTGTATTGGGTGAGGAGTCTGTGACTATTTGTTAATCTAATAACTAATTGATTTGTTAAATCAAATGCAAAATTATGTGTCTGATTGGTCCAAATGCTACATAAGTTATGCATAATAGTGTTGTATGATTAATATGGCATGCAATGAAAATTTTTTGATACAGCTAAACTTGAGGTCCACATATGTGGACAATGGGACTTAGCTTTGTTGAAAATGTAATAATGATAGCAAAATATGTAACTGAATACATAGCTTGGGAAGAATTTGTTAGAAAACATCAATTTACAATAGTTTACAACAGTATAAATTGACATTGCATTTGTGATAAATTAAACTGATTTTTATTCATTGAAAATGTAAAAATTTTAGAAAAAATGTAACTGAAAAGTAGTTTGGGACGAATTTGTTAGAAAACATCAATTTGCAGTAGTTTACAACAGTATAAATTGAAATTGCATGTGTGATAAATAACTTTACATTGATTTTAATTCGTTAAAAATGTTAGCAAAAAAAAGTAACTCTGAAAACGTAGATTGGGAAGAATTTGAATAAGTTGACAATTATATATGCAACTGTAACAATGAAAAATGTTCAGGCCCAGTGCTCAGGCTGTAAATAAAAGATATTTGCACTTTGTTACACAATGGTGTCTTGATTATTTCTGTGGATACAGACCGAGTGTTCACATATGTGGACATGTTTTTTTTTTTTTTTCAAAAAGAGCTTCATGTTCAAAGATAATATCTGGTTATTATATTTATTGGTTCCTCCTAACCCCAAATAGCTAGAAGAAGTCTAAAATGCAAGCCAAGCCGAAGCTCGGGTCTTAGGAGGTTAACAAGCAACTCGATTCTTTCAATTGTAGCATGTGATATAAATATAATCTCAGATAATGCACTAGTCATTCTCAGTATTAATCGAAACAACGTAAGAAACACACAGATGGTGAATGAATATATCATTACTTCAAGGGCAAGAATTTGATATTTTAAAAAAAAATGAATGGGCATCTTTTATTGAATTAAGTCAGTGGTTCTCAATCTTTTTTACTCCAAGCCCCATCCTCGCATGGTCTTGATAGACAGGATCTTAAGCTCAACTGACTCCAGCGGAGTCAGCAGGGTCCCCTCTGAAGTCCTGCAAAGACAACAGAGAGATCCCAGGAGGGCACAAGGGGTGGTCTAGGAGGATTTAACTTTCTGATACCCCTCAGGAACATAATGATCAGGCTGTGTTTCCCCAGGGACCGGCCGTCCACTTCATCGTGATGTACTGCAATAGCAGCAACATACATTTTCAAGGTGGAGGGTGACAGCCTACACTCCAGCCTTTCTCTCAGGAAAGAAAGCACGACTCCAATCGGGCATCTTCAGGGGTCTTCTCAGCAAGAAGAACACCAAACAGACTTCACTTCAAGGCATAAGGTCGCCTGGTAGTGGGAGCTCTTGCCTGAGTGATAGTATCTACCACCGCTAGTGACAGATCACTTAGGTCTGCCATGTCCTGTCCGGGAGCCACATATGGAGGTTCCAACGATCTGAACGAGGGTGCCATATGATGCCAAGTTCCTTCCTCAGGAGGATCCGTAAGGGAGGGGCTGTTGCAAGGAGCATGAGTTCCGAAAACTAGGTCCGGGTGTGCCAGTAAGGTGCAACCAGCAAGACCTGTTTCTCGTCCTCCCTGACCTTGCACAGCATCTGTGCGAGCAGGCTCACTGAGGGAAACACATATTTGCGTAGGCCCCTGGGCCAGCTGTGCCAGTGAAAGGACTTACAGGAACTAAACAGGTCTACCTTAACTTGCCTGAATTGACTCCAGATCACCTGGACCACCTGGGGATGGAGTTGCCATTCTCCGGGGAAAGTAAGCTGTCGTGAAATTGCGTTGGCTGCAAGATTGAGCTCCCCCAGAATGTGGACGGCGCACAGCAACTTGAGTTGCATCTGACTTCAGGGGAGGAGATGGCGGCTTGATCGTAGACATCCCAGACAGTTGATATATGAAATAGTCGCAGTGTTGTCCATACTCTCTCCACCTGGGGAACGCCAACGTACCCCCTAGCCACCCCGTAATCGAGGGTAGTCAGGACGGAGGAAGAAGACGAAGGGCTTCTGACCGTAAAAGGGGCTAATTACTCCAGGTCGGCACAGTAACTTTGTATTGACGTGCGTCTAAACAAAGGCAGAGCACTGTAACTAAATTCATGTGCTATATGGCTGCTTTGGTTTCTCCTGGGCTTTTCGAGATTACTGTTTTCTCAAATTGACTCAAGATACTTATCCACATGATAAAGGAGGTCTTGAATGTCGCAAAATATCAATTACTCATTTTCGACCAGATACAAAGTTACGGTCTTTTGCCTTTGCATGGCAGTATAGAAGTGCAGAGGATGGATTCAGTGACTGCAGAGTAGAACTGTTTCCGCAGCTCCTGTGGCAGGTTGAACTTTCTCAGCTGGTGAAGGAAGTACAACCTCTGCTGGGCCTTCTTGACAATGGAGTCAATCCCACTTAAAGGGATAGTTTACCCAAAAATGAAAATTTGATGTTTATCTGCTTACCCCCAGGGCATCCAAGATATACTGTAGGTGACTTTGTGTCACACACAAAGATTTTTAACTCAAACTGTTGCAGTCTGTCAGTCATATAATGTCAGTTAATGATACTCACGGCTCTGAGAGAAAAAAGAAACATACACAGACAAAACCAAATGAAACCCTGCGGCTCGTGATGATACATTGAGGTCTAAAGACACGAAAAGATTGGTCTGCTTGAGGTGATAATGAAATGCCCAGGGGATTGTACACCGCTGTACACTCCGTAACACCATCCCAGAACAACCCTTTGAGGTGAAATGGCTTTGTGAATTGCACATTTATGTGTGTACGGGGGAGTGGCTTGGCATGCAAAATCTACTGGCCAATACTTATTGGTGTTTTCTCTTAAACTCACAAATGATTGGGGTTCCCAAGTTAGACCCCTAATTTCATCACGACATAACTTGTAGTCACCAACAGATGGGGAATATATGTTTTATTGAATCAAGGTTTTTCATAATGGGTTTGATAACTGCTAGCTTAAAAGGTATTTGTGACATTTCCTAAAGAAAGCAAAGAGTTAACACTATTGAGAAGAATATTACAGGCAACACCTCTTTCAGTAGCTTAGTGGTTAGTTTTAGTTTGATTGGTTAGTGATGTCTGTGCCATTAAAATAAGGTTAACTTGTATTGGTCTTTTTTTGCTTTAGATCTGATGCTGATGAAAGAGGAGAGTCAACAACTGAATGAAATTGAAGACAATGTTCATTATGAGAAATATCATGATTTCATAACTGGAGAAAATTCGTTTAGTTGCCCGCAGATTAAAATTACCACTCCAAAAAAAGATCAAGAGACAGAATCTGCAAGTCATGTCACCTGCAAACAGTGTGGAAAGTGTTTCACTAAAAAAGGACATCTTGAAGTCCATATGAAAATCCACACGGGGGAAAAGCCTTACACCTGCCAACGATGTGGTAAGAGATTCATTTATAAAGAAAGCCTTAAAAGGCACACTAGAGTTCACACCGGAGAGAAACCTTACACCTGCAAACTGTGTGGAAAGAGTTTCACTCAAAATGGAAGCCTTAAAAGCCACATGACAATTCATACTGGAGAGCAGCCTTACACCTGCCCTCAGTGTGGAAAGAGTTTTACACAAAAATATACTCTTAATGCCCACATGACAATTCATACTGGAGAGCAGCCTTTCACATGCCCTCTATGTGGAAAGCGTTTTACACAAAAAAAGACTCTTAATGGCCACATGAGAATTCACACAGGAGAGAAGCCTTTCACTTGCCAACACTGTGGAAAAAGTTTCAATAAAAATGGTACCCTAAAAAGGCACATAGGAATTCATACTGGAGAGAAACCTTATACCTGCAAACTGTGTGGAAATAGTTTCATTCAAAAAGGAGGACTTAAAAGCCACATGAGAATTCACACTGGAGAGAAGCCTTTCACATGCACTCGGTGTGGAAGGAGTTTTACACGTAATCAAACTCTTAATGCCCACATGAGAATTCACACTAGTGAGAAATATTTCACCTGCTAACAGTGTGGAAAGAGTTTATATAAACAAGGAAATCTCAAAAGCCACATGTGAATTCAGACTGGAGAGAAATCTTTTACCTACCAACAGTGTGAAAATAGTTTCACATGTAAAATATCCCTTAATAACCACACAAGGATTCTCATGAGAGGACAGTTTTATATGTTGTCGGTTTCACAGACAGGAAACACTGTAAGAATCATGTAATAACTCATATTAGTGAAAAGCATTTCATAAGCGACCACTGGGTACAAACTTGCTCAGACAGAGCAAATTTTGGGATTCACATAAGAATTCACAGTAAATTCACTAAGACTTTCAGCTCCAAAGAAAACTTAACCTACCCTGCTAAAAAAAACAAAAAACAGAAGCCCAATAGAAACCATCACAGAAATTCCAGTAGTTTCCATTAAAATACCATTATAAACCATAAGCTTTTTCCAGTAAATCCATTACAAAATTCCTTTTTGTAGTGTATTTTGGGCATTTTTCCAATAGGATTTAACATCCCACCAATAGAATCCATCACATACCAGTAGACACCATTAAAGTTTCCATTAAAACCAATACAATTCCCATTATAACCATTAAATCCATTACATTTTCTATTGTGTTTTGGGCAGGGTTCTATTGTTTTTTTCAGCAGGGTAACGAGAAGATGTTCACTTGTCTTGAAGGTATAGCTTGTCAAAAAAATTGTCACCATGTACTCTACTCACCCTCAAGTTGTTTCAGTCTTTGATTTATCACTCCCTCATTGTTTATACATAATAGCACCTGCTGATTTCTCATCTGAAGACTGGTGTCCTTTAAAATGCTCCACAGAAACCGGAGAGTGTTGAGGTGGCGTAGTTGAGATTGTGAATCTCTGTGTAGTTGAAAAAGTTAGCGTTACATTCTTGTGTGGAGTGATTAATTTTTTTCTCTAGTTTTTGTATGATTATTTATCTTCTGTTTTTAATCAATCTTTTGATTTGACCTAATCTTTTTTCACTTATTTGAAAGTGTTTTGCCCTTTGATTTCACTATAAATAGTGTAAATATTGCTGAGTTCCATCGCCACCGCAGTAGGGATTGGGTGCCTTTTCGTTTTCAATTGTTACTTTTCTCCTGTGTTTGGTATAAACAGGAAGTCAGGGGGTCTACTTTAATGTATTTTCTTTACGTTTCATCTAGGTCAGGTAGTGGTTGCGGATTTAGTCAGTTGCATCTTTTGGCTTTGTCCAGTCTTGAACTGATTAAGTCATATTTGAGTGGTGCAACAGAACACAGAAACGATAAAATTGGGCACAGTACTATTTGGTTCTCTGCTGTGGTTACCAGTATGTTTAAGAATAGAGTTTAAGATTTTACTCTTTGCTTTAGCAACCCGGGACATCATTCACTACCCTCTCCCTCCTTCATTTTTTAAAGTTAGACATCAACTTTCTTAGTATTCCTCAATCTATTCATTCTAAATAATACAACAAGAAAAAAATAAATAAATAAAACAAAAGAATGCCTTTTTTCTGATAAATTTTTTTGTAAAAAGTGTATCGGGTTGCTAGAGACCCAAGGTATGTAAATGTGTAAGTATATTTTTTCTGCACAACTATATTTACATATATGATGACTCAGTACGTGCGATGCATCTTTATTCTTCGAGGTGGTTGTGATACACAATGATGATGTGATGTTTCACTCATAATTACAGCGGGCATAAAACAAAAGAATATTATCAGCAAAAATTGAACTGATTTTAATGGATTTACTGCAGAGCAATTACTGTACACAATGAAATATAAATGTCACTGTCATTTGATGCTGGATGTGGTGAATAAGCTGCCAGTTATCAAAATATTGATTTTGAAGTCATGGAAAATGACAGTTTTGAGAATATGGTTGAGATTGCGAATATGAGCCAGATGCTGAATTACTGTGGAAGTGTGCTCTGACAATATCAAGTTTCCATCCAGTTTTTGCACTGCTTTGTTATCGACAAAAAAAAAAAAATTGCTGTCTACAGCCTGTTTCCATCCAACTGGCCTTTTACCGATAAAATGGTGCGTGTGATGATGTCATCCCTAAAAAAAACGAATTGTTGCACAAGTTTTGGTGTATCTCCAAAAAAAAAAATTGTCCTTGAGCTGTTTCCATACATAATTTCACCTATTGCGTAAATTATAGGCTATAGGCTATAGGCTAGTACCCTATTCTTCATCCATTTGAAACAAAAAGGAATGTTCATTTCAGTTATATTATTTCTCCTAACCGACGGTCGTTAAACCATATTAACCGTTAACTGACAAGATTATTTTAAATTACAATTAAATTAAATTAAAATTGATAGGTGGCTGTGGCCCATTCAAAATACCTAAATTTGTTTTCCAGGGATTAATTTTATATACACAAAAAGCAGCATAAACAACATGAACGTGAGGATTCACATCCACGTCACGCACCTGCAGCGCTTCTGCGAATGGAGAAAAACATAAGCTATTATATATATAAAAGAAATAAATAGGCCCATATGCAAAATATTTTTTTTCTAAATAATTAATCAATTAACAAAATGAAAGGGAAAAAATAACAATTAGCAGCCTATATTAGAGCTGCACGATTCTGGATAAATTGACAATCAGGATTTTTTTTGTCTCAAATTGAGATCACAATTCTCCCACGATTCTGAACTAAACAAAATAATGTGTGACAAAATATTATTGCTGCAGTCTATTTAAAAGGGTTTAATTAATTTGAATGAATTACTAAACATGTTAATATATATATATATATCTTCAACATATATTAAATACACCAATTTTTAATATTAAAATTTAGAAAAAATGGTTTGAATGAATGATTCATTGACTCACTCATAAATACTTCACTTGTTTTATTTATTAATGGATTAATCAGCGTTTTTGAACAAATATCTTCAAACAGTCACTAGGTGGCAAAACAATGCAATCGACACATTTGAAGTGCCAGTTACTTTCAAAAGGGGATTAACTCTATTTTGATCGCTACCATAGACATCAATGACTACGTTTACATGCGCACGAATAATGTAAGGACTTAATCGCATTATGATATTTGCATGTCAAGAGCAAAGCTCTTTACTCCCGTTTACATGCAATTTCCATTATTCTTATTATTCACGAGTCGTACTTTTTTTTTTTTACTGCCTCACGTACCCCACTGCACAGCACAAATGATGGACTCAGAAAGAGCAGGTGTGTTACTGGCCGCTGTTTTAATTTATTTAAGTCTAATGCAACATACTTTTGCTTTGGCGCCATAGAAATGTGACGGCAATTCGTTTGCTTACGCTGCCGTCGAGTTCTGCTCGCCGTTTCTGGATGAGGGTAAGGAACAGAGACTGGTGGCAGCGAGTTGTGTTTTCCCAAGAAATGCGATGCTTTCTTCCCCGCCATCGTTTCTAATCTGCGTATTATTACAGGTGTCACGTCATTCATGTCGCGAGCGCATGCGCACTTTGGTCAGAGCGACAATAGGCTACCCCGATTAAGGTGTTTACATGCCTGTACATTTCGATTAAAATCGTTGTACGCCACCTATGTTAATACGATTATGCTTGCTCCGATTATGAGCTTAATCGCATTATTTTAAATCGAAGTATTGCGTTTACATGAGAACTTTAAATCGCAATATTGCCAAAATCTCATCGCATTAAGAGGGTGCATGTAAACGCCAATGTTTATATATATGAACTGCAAACTTTCATCCCAGTATTTCTGTGATAATATGAATGACTATAAGACAGAAATAATACTGTGCAGTTGAAAAGACTGTTTGTGAAGCTGTTTCTTACCCAAACATGTTAAATGTCTGCTCTCTGTGTCAGTGGCAGCACGAACGCCGATTTGAACGTTGTATGATTTTTTCAAAGGTTTAAGACACGGGCGAATCATTGTCATTTAAAAATGAGATCTTGTGGGTGTTTGAATTGAGATTGCGATCTTTTAACGATTAATCATGCAGCTCTAGCCTATATGCAGTATTTCGGTTCATTTTTGTGATGCGCTCTTGAGAAAGCGGCATCCTGTTTGTTTCCTTTATTTCACAAAAGCACAATGTTTCGTTTTTATTGTGAATGTACACAAATAAAATAAATATTTTGAATAGTTTTGAGTAATGTCTTACTCTTATATGACCACAAATGAAGGAGTAGGCTATTGTAAGTCGTTTCCACTTTTGTAAGGAAAAATAAAAGTGATCGTGCCGGCACCTCATGCGTGCAGTTAAGCATTAGCCTACTAACTCGACAATGCAGCCTGTTCATTGTCATAATAAAATACAGTCAGCCAAACATTGAAAAAACATGCTATTTTATTTCCCCTCACTCCACAACAAATCCTTTAAATTTAACGGTAGGAAGAACTCAGAAAAAAACTGGAATAAAAATATAAGCAGCTAACAAACCAAAACAAATCAATTGAAAATTTTGTACCTCACGTTCCAATATCCATGTAAAACAAAATGTGCTTATCATAATACCACGGGGGTATGGTGGTCAAGCTAAAAGGCATGGACTACAGGCTATTTAAACTGAACAGTGCACTGTAAAAAAAAATAATAATGTAAATGTAGGCTATAGCCTACTAAAGGAACATCAAATTAAGATAAGTATGTTTGAGAGGTAACTCGTCTTTTTCTTACCATGTATAAAATAATTTTAGATACAGTTTAATAATATGAATATGATTTAATGCACTTTTGAACTACAGGGAAACAGTGCTTTAACATGAGCAACACCATGAACACTGACGCTGCCTATAGGCTAATTGTGTCATGTGACACCACATTTATTTGCGTTAAAGCCCCTTTTCTCAACAAAAAGTGTTTCCAAACAAATTTTTGCGACATTTGAAGTATCTATATAGAATTTATGTGCTAAAGTTAAACGGAAAAAGATACTGTCGACACATGAGAAATTTAATCGATAATTGGCATTTCCATCAGCTATATCGTAAATATTTTAAAGTGCTAAATATTTTTCCGCAAAAAAATCCTTGGATGGAAACCTGGTTAATGACAGCGATTGGTATAATCTTCTGCTCAAACTGAACCCTTCTAAGTTTCAAAAGGCAAGGAAATATTATAATTGTTCTCTTCTGAAATTGTTCTTAAAATATCAAGAGAGTTTTTTGCTATTGCAGCAATTAGAGATCCATCCATGCTGGATATACACTGAACAAAATTATAAACGCAACACTTTTGTTTTTGCCCCCATTTTTCATGAGCTCAACTCAAAGATCTAAGACTTTTTCTATGTACACAAAAGGCTAAATCTGTGTTAGTGAGCACTTCTCCTTTGCTGAGATAATCCATCCACCTCACAGGTGTGGCATATCAAGATGCTGATTAGACAGCATGATTATTGCACAGGTGTGCCTTAGGCTGGCCACAATAAAAGGCCACTCAAAAATGTGCAGTTTTATCACACAGCACAATGCCACAGATGTCGCAGGTTTTGAGGGAGCGTGCAATTGGCATTCAGACTGCAGGAATGTCCACCAGAGCTGTTGCCCGTGAATTGAATGTTCATTTCTCTACCATAAGCCGTCTCCAAAGGCGTTTCAGACAATTTGGCAGTATATCTAACCGCCCTCACAACCGCAGACCACATGTAACCACACCAGCCCAGGACCTCCACATCCAGCATCTTCACCTCCAAGATCGTCTGAGACCAGCTACCTGGACAGCTACTGCAACAATTAGTTTGCATAACCAAAGAATTTCTGCACAAACTGTCAGAAACCGTCTCAGGGAAGCTCATCTGCATGCTCGTCGTCCTCATCGGGGTCGTTGTAACCGACTTGAGTGGGCAAATGCTCACATTCGATGGCGTATGGCACTTTGGAGAGGTGTTCTTTTCACGGATGAATCCCGGTTTTCACTGTACAGGGCAGATGGCAGACAGCGTGTATGGCGTTGTGTGGGTGAGCGGTTTGCTGATGTCAACGTTGTGGATCGAGTGGCCCATGGTGGCGGTGGGGTTATGGTATGGGCAGGCGTATGTTATGGACAATGAACACAGGTGCATTTTATTGATGGCATTTTGAATGCACAGAGATACTGTGACGAGATCCTGAGGCCCATTGTTGTTCCATTCATCCACGACCATCACCTCATGTTGCAGCATGATAATGCACGGCCCCGTGTTGCAAGGATCTGTACACAATTCCTGGAAGCTGAAAACATCCCAGTTCGTGCATGGCCAGCATGCTCACCGGACATGTCACCTATTGAGCATGTTTGGGATGCTCTGGATCAGCGTATACGACAGCGTGTTCCAGTTCCTGCCAATATCCAGCAACTTCGCACAGCCATTGAAGAGGAGTGGACCAACATTCCACAGGCCACAATCAACAACCTGATCAACTCTATGCAAAGGAGTAGGATCAGAACGAGTCAGACAAATTTAAGATTTGATCAGAACATCAAAACATGTGGAGCCGAAATTCCAGAGGGGCCCCAAGGCTGCAACAGGACGTCATAAATCTGATTCCTAGCTCCAACTAGTCTGAAGAAAGCCTAACCAGCAAGCCTCTTTCACAAAACAGCTCACAGCATTAAAAAAAAAGAACACTTATTGATAATTCCAAAGCAGGAAGCAGATTGTCAAATTCGAGGCAAGTAATCAAGATTAATGGCCAAAGAGATGCACCACGTGACCAGCACATGTAGGATCTGTGATAGAAATCAAAAGCTTCTTTAGATTGACTTTTCCCCCACACATAGAAGACAAAGAACCAGACTGAAATTCCTTTGTCCAAAGAACGTGTCTTTTGGTCTCCATAGAACTACACAGAGACTTTCTTTTTCATATGCACCTAAAATCATCCTAAAAGGACATTTCTATGCATAACTCCATATTATGTAACCCACACATTAGACTATCATGTTTTAAGCACATATTATGTATGTCTTTTTAATAACTATTGAATGACTTTAAGGGTTATTCGTGTTTCGAGTTGTATGAGTTTAACAATTCTAGCTTGAAACATTTCTTCCAACTGATTCTTTGTCAGATTTATCATATTCTGGTTATAGAAATCACATCCAAAATTATACTTTGCAAGAGTGTGTAAAATTCGGACCATGTGACTGATAACATGCTGATTTATGATGGAAGGAACAACCCTAGCTAAGATAATAGCCTATCTAATTGGTCAAGACACCAGATGGGATGTGTCCAGAAGCCGAGTTTAAAAACTCAGGACACCATCAAATCTCTCTCTTCTCTTCTAACTTTTAGCCATGCTTTTTGTCATCACTTTCTGTGTCCTTTGAGCGCCGTTCCAGCGTGCTTCAGCCTGCACCCCAGCTGCTACCACGATGAGAAGAAAACCCACCTAGTCGCGTTACATCATTTTATTCTTTTACTTTAGTTTCTTTTCTTTCCGTTTAGTTTCTTGTTCAAAAGTTAAGTTTGCCGCGAAGTCCAGCTCCGACTGCACCCGCCCCAAACTTCAACCAGACCAACTCCGCATCTTCAGCCAACGCCCAACCATTGGCTCCCCAAGACTTCACTACGAACGACCACTGAACTGTCAGCCAATCAGCAACCTCGGGAAACCCCCTTTCTGCAACGACGACAACAAAATGGAATCCCTTAACACAAAGGCAACGCAAGTAATCTCCAGATTTTTGCTGAGCTGGTGCATTTAATATAAATTTTAGCCTCATTGAGAAACTCAATGCGAGGGTTAATTAAGTGATTGATGGTTGTTCAGGTCTATGCAATAGCACATATTGCTGTAAACTTGGGATTTCACATTTTCATTCTCTTAAACTCATCCTGTCCTCACTTTCTCTCTTTCTGCAATGTGTGAATGCGTGTGTTCATGTGTTAGATTAGTTTGTCTTATATTTATATAAATAAAGTCTTATTTATATTGAAAAAAGAAGTGTCTTGTGTTTTGTGCTTACAAGTTAATGTCTTAAACTGCTGATCTTGTTACTGTGCTAATTAATAGTGTTTTGGATTTTAATATCCAGTGCAGAGTTGATGTTATACGGCTCGTTCAATGAATTGCCGGCCGACTCAGTGATCAGCCGCAAAACAGTGATTTTGTTCAAATTCCCTATAAAATCATAAATGATTCCCTTTGAGCAAAATTAAATTATTTACATATTACCCTACAAATGTGTTGCACTGCGTGAGGCAAATGGTGGTCACACCAAGTCTGGGTCGCTAAAGACCTGAATATGTAATGATTGGCGAAATATTCATGCAGTTTAAAGTCTTAATGTCTTAAATTTTACAACATTAAGCCTAAAATATCAAATAGTCAACAATTTAAATGATGCGGTCTTAATTACAACAATAAACGTCAGCATGTTATCTCGGCCTTACTGATCTAAAGAGAAAGCCATTTTCCCTGTCCCGCTTTTTGTGGAATAAAGTCCTGGTCAGATAGATTAGAGTAATGTTAGCTGCCTTAACTGTTCCCTCAATAATGTGTTTAATTACCCGCTATAATCCTAGCTAAAATTAACATTAGCACTGAACAAAATATTTAGTATTGCCCTTTGTGCCTAACTCAACCAAGAAAAAATGATTTGTCCTAAAATATGGAATAAATGTGATAAAGAAAGCATTAAATGTACCTTTCTCATACATGTCGACACATTATTACAACACTAGTTTTGTTTTAAAACAAATTATAAAAAAAACTATTTGTATTTCTTGAAAATTATTGCTTCAATTAATGTTTTGCAAGATAGAACCTTATAATTCCAAGCAGAAAATGACTTTGTTCCAAAAATCCCCATTAAAAAATTTGAGAGGATTTTGATATTGTACATTTAGAATGCATTTAGGGTCTCTGTCATTTTCATGTAGGAAAGAGACTTGTTCCCCATATCATTTTTGCTATATGGAATGCAAAAACTTTGAAGCTCAAGTTTAACAAAAAAAAATCAAATTTTTTGTTTTCTTTCTCAGCTTGAAAATGTACCTGCAGTTCTAGAATGAGTCATTTACTTTGCCACTGCTATGTTGCAATAAACATGTTCATCAAGATCTTCAACATCCTCATCACTTTTTCTAACAACACAAAAACAACACTGGTCTACAAGATACAGGAAAAGGTATAGTTCACAAAAATGAAAGAAAGATATACTTATGAATACATATTTCAGTAAATATTTTATTAGTCTTGCTGTAGTAATTTGGTCCTTGATCCCATGGTTTTTCTTGACCAACATTCTCATTTTTACAGATAAATATGAATAAAAAGTGTACTTTTAAGACACTTTTGTCTTACTATAAAATAAATTTCCACTTAATGAATGCATTGATAAACCTCAATACATTTTACACAAAAATCCGTGGAGGGAGATGCTTTTGGTTATCAAATTTAAACAGTCTAAATAGTATTTATGATAGTTAGATAACTTTAGGTATATCACATTATATTATTAACATGATTATGCTCTTCTTTTAAATGACACTATTTATTTTATTATGTTGTACACAGCAAAATATTTAAATACACTAAATATTTAGTTCATTACATATGTGAAACATTCAATTTGTGAAGCATTCAACATCCAAAAAGCTGTGGTGATGTGTTAAAAGATTATTTCTCTTCCTGTTTTTTTGTTCAATGGACATAGCCTGCCATCAAGGAACATCTGTCACAGACTTCTGGAAAACATTTTCAACCACAAGTTCTTATACATGGGATATGTATGGCTCCATTTGAAATTAGAGCTACATTCATGGAACAAATCCTAACCTAGAATGTAATTTAGTAAACATTTTGGCACAAAAACGGGCTGTTACCAATGAGGTTAGAAAAGGGAAATATTACTACAGCAGAAAATGCAAATAATAACTACTATTAAAACGAATTATAGGACTAATATAAGTATAACATTAGTTGACACCAGTGCATTTTTGTGTTCACTTATGAGAAAGATGACGATTTGTTTAGAGGTTAGACATAAATACAATTGAAATAAATTTGTCTTAATTTGACCAACATTCTAAAGCTTGGCTACAGAATACAACAGTTAATGCAAGTGAGGCTTAACATTTATGATAACCTTTGATAAAGGAAGTATGAGGCTTGTGTATCAAAATGATGTTCAGTTGAGTGTAGAGCAACATTCAAGCACACAAACATGCAATCCCAAGTTCTTGAGTGGTCTTGAGCTATCAGCCTATAGTTTAAAGGCTATTTTTATAATATACAGACAACAATGTTATACACAAAATAAAAACACAAGAATATATTTGTAAATATTTATTTAAACATGAAATCATACACATTTGAAAAGCTCAATCTCAGTCATTTATGAGAAACGTACAGTTCTACTGTCATAGAATGTAAACAAATAATCTGGGAGAAATTCGGATAAATATTGTAGTTGTCTTCCAACGCTACCTAAATAGTGATCAGTTTTGTAATTGTTCAGATAAACAGAGTAACTGAGAACCATGTGTAACAGAAACAATTAATTATTTACAAAATGTGAACAGTCATAGGAGCAGTTTAAGCTTAACTTTGTTCAACTTTATTACCTGCTTGAAATAATCCATAAGACAAAACGCGATCTGAGGCGCTCACGCTAATAATTTCTGTTCCACTCGCCTGTACTGAATGGCCCCGCCCACGATGTGGTATCCTGATGAATATTCACATAAGCGACACCCAGTGGAACCAAATACTTCAGGAACTGGACATATTGTAACACCGGTAATACTATGACTTCAGGCCGGGCCGGAGCACACCACCCAACACATATGGCAGTAAAGTAGTCGAGACAGCTACTGCCACATCCACCTGCTTCAGAGTGGAAAAATCAAAACAATTGTTCCTAATGCTAAAAACAAAACATTAATTAACTTAAATCAATTATTCAATAATAGTAACTATACATACCCGATAGTGGTCACTGAGGCGCATATGTCATACGGTTGCTCACAGCACAAATCTCAGCAGTTTACTCAAAGATGAATGGAATTAACCCAACTGGAACAAGAATTATGGCAAGCATGAACTCCACCCAAACAAATCATCTAACTCAACATACCGGAGCTAGCAATGACGCACCCCAGGTAGCCAAATCGCAGCCTTTATATAATGAGTATTGGGTTCTAACAGGCTATCATTCTAAATACGGGGAGGGAACTTACTGTATGTATCTATACATTTAGTTTCCCTAGTGCTTGTTGGGTGAATAGTGGGTTACACAAGTTTGTATAGTTCATTGTGTCACACTTATACTACGGGGTCGTTGAATGCTTGAATCTGATTGGCTGACGAATGTTCTAAGTTGTGCAATTATTTTCAGGGAAATGCATAGCAAACGTAGCTCCAGGTAGGTCTTGACCGCATTACATGTCCATATCACTTTGCCAAATGATTTCAGTTATTTCAACGGTCCTTACAGCCTACAACAGCAAAAGAACCAAACCCCACAACGACACTGGCCAAACAAATAAATATAGTAAACAATAGGATAAAAACGACATCATTTCCATGTATTTGCCACAAAATTTTGTTTAATTACTCTATCTCTCCCGCTCTCTCTCCCTCACAGATGCACATACAGTTTGTACACACGTTAACATACGCGCTAATGTTGTTAGCACTACTCTTGACGATTTTATCAGAATTACTCACAGAAGTAATTCTCTCTCTCTTTCATAACTTAGTTATTAGCTGCATTAGTCTGCTATCAACGGATCCATTACTAGGTTAAAAATTACGTTTTGGAATTAGCAACGGAGGCGATGGATGAGATGTGGAAGAAATTAATCCTACTCACAATAGCGTTTTAAGTACAAAAACCGGACAAATGCGTTGAAATATACCTTTTGATCGATGTCGAGCTGTGGTAACTGTAGTATAAGAGGAATAATTTATGACGGGCCGTTGAATTCTTAGAAAATAATGCACAACCGAGGTGGTGATGCAACCACGATATGAAGTGGATATAAACATTTAAGCATTCCTTACTTATTGCACGCAACTGGGGGTCATTATGTCTAGCAACGCCCTTGGGTGGGGAACTTGGCGCTTCAAAAATGGGCAACATCTCGCCGTCCAGGGGCGCTGCTGAAGCCCAGGCTCAGTTTTTGGCTGGGGCTGATGCAGCGCAGATTTTGCAGGCTGCTGAGTGGATGGGGTCTTCTGGCAACTTGAAGCAGCCACTGCACTGAAGCGCTTCGGAAAAAACTAACGCAGAGCCTATGATGTCTTCTGTGCCGCTGTAAAGTGTTTAGCTAACCCATTCACTGCGGGGCCAAGTATTCCCTCAGTCGAGGAAGGAGACCCTGTCAGCATCCCTCATCTTTCAGTTCAGCCAAAGGTGCCACACCAGCACCACCACATTGGTCATGACCAACACAGACCAAGGTAGAGGGTGACACATCTTGGTAAGTTCCTTGTGAAATCAAGAGCAGGTACCACTCATCAAGGAGTCAACAAAACAAGGCTGAGATCCTCCACAACCTTCATTAGAATGCGGATCAGCTTGCAGTCCATGCTGGGCCATGTTGACTGTGTCAGAGGAGGGGTTTCAGGCTCCTCGCTGGAACACACCACTCTTCAGCATCTGACGCCTTCAAGGACATGGAGCCGCCGACTTCAGTCAAGCCTAGTGTCATAGCCCCACTGCTACACTGTTTCTTCTCTTAGGAGAGAAAGGAAACTGGAGAGCAGAGTGGGGAGGACCATCTTCATTAAAGAAAGCAATTCGCAAGCGGAAAAGTGCGAGACTCATGCTCTCGAATGTTTGCAGAATGCTCGATAAATGCAAGGCATAATTTAAAACTTTACATAAGCTATATTAAACTAAATTACTAGGGCTGTCAAAATTAACGTGTTAATGCATTAATGCAAATAAATTTTAACAGTGCAAATTTTAATAACGCAGTGCGCATTTTCTGTTTGACCTGTGGCCTAGCCTGCAGTTGGAGAAATGGAGATGCTGCACAGTGTTGCCAACTTAGTGACTTTGTCGCTTGATTTAGTGACTTTTCAGACCACATAAGCAAATGTTTTCCAAAAAAGCACCTAGCGACAAATCTAGCGGCTTCTTGGACAAACCTTATTTAGCTTCTGAGACTCGCCAGTACTGCTGCAGAAGCGCGAGGTCTTGCTTTCCCAGTGCGCACACACCTCTCTTTCTGTTTGATCTGTTCAGCGAGCGGCTGAGAGGAGCAGCGTTTTCAGTTAAAACAGATATTATGTTGCTTCTCTAATTGTACAAGCAAGATCACAGCACAGCCATTATCTTTATCTTATGTGTATTTGATTTCATCAGATGACGGCTCGATTATGTGTATGTGTGTGTGTGTGTGGTCCTTGTATTATGGGATAGAATAAACAGTTCATATAGTATAAAATTAGTATGTCTATAGAAAGTGCCATAAAACATTAACCTATCAGTTTAGTTTTCTGTTGAAAAGTTCTATCACCCATTATAGAATGAAGGGGTATCTCATGTTGGGCCTGTTCAAGCTCTTTCCATTTTGTACGGTATTCATCATAAAACCAGCAGGCTAAATGTCTTGGTTGTTCCAGCTCATAGTAGTCTTCTCTATCATCCTAATCCTTAAACAACTGTGAAGTGTTAAGTCAAGTTTTTATTTTTATTTTTTTGATATATCTACAGTGGCATGCAGATGTTTAGGCACTGCTGGTCAAAATTTCTGTAACTGGGAATATTCTGTAACTCCAAAATAGGGGTAAAGATTAATTTTAAGCAAGGCTAGTGTGTTACAATATTAGATTTAAAAAAGAAAGGTGCATCATGCAAATGTTTGGGCACCACAAGAGATTTTTATTTTCATTTATTTATTTTGGCAGTTGACATACAATGAGACATACTGTCTGAAAAGAAAGAAAAACAAATAAATAAATAAATAAATAAGGCACATGCAAGTGAGTTTGTAATGGAAAAGGACTACAAAGCAAGAGTTTGAATGTTTAGAATTGACATTAATTCTAGGGGACCACTAGGGGTCATTATGTCTTTTTCATGTTTCCATGGACTTTTTTTCATTTTTTTTTATCAAACTTAGACCTTTTTTTTTTTTTTAAACCATTTCTTCCTCTTTAATTGTCATGTGATTCATTAGCTTTATTATAAATAGCCCAGTTTTGGTTCTAGTCTTTGTTTGAATTTGTACCTGTATGATCGTGTGTTGAGGTGAGTTATTCTGTTGTTTTATTGTTTTGCATATTGTATCTCAACATTATTTTCCTTTTTCCTAAAATGGTTAACTCAAATATTTTTAGCACCATGTATGTTGTGGCAATCTGGTAGTCAGTGGTCTGGTTGTTATTGTTTATACATCTGGTCCTTTGACATCATTCAGCGTATTTGATTTTAATAGACATTAATAGATGCAATGTAAATCAAAACAAAAATAGATTTACAGAGCAGAGGCATGATTTGGGTTTGAGTTGGTTTAACTTTCAGAGTAGGTTTAGAGTTGACAAAATGATACAAATCCAACCTGGTTTAGATCAAGTTCAATAACTTCACAACACTCAATGTAAAGGTTCTCTGTCAATTTAAAAGCTACATATTAAAGCCTGGGTTTGTGTGTATATATTTGTATTATTTAAATGAAAAGTTTATTATTAATTGTCAATTTGTAATTATCTGAATAAATTAATTAAATGATTATAAGTCATATAATAAATACTTAGCAGCAAAAGGCAATTTGGCCTCTTTCACTGTAATTTATTTATTTTAATTTGGAGCAAGAGATACAGGGGAAGTGTCTTTATTGATATATGTCACTTTGCTCACAGCTGATTGGTCCAGCTTTGGTTTGTGATGTGTAAGTAAGACCAATGTAGACCAACATACCAAACAAAGTAAGACATTTAAAATTATGCCAAGCATGGGAAGGACAGGCAATGAATACACATATATGAATACGTTATATGTGGCATATAAGAATTATGAGTGGATTTGAGCCTGGTGGAAGGGGAGATGAGACAGATATGCAGGAAGGACCGGGAAACAAGCACTCTTCTGCAATCAGATTGGATACCTTTTGATTTAAACTAGCTGAACAAACTAAGTTTCAGAGTAAGTTTAGGAATTCACAAAACCATACAAATCCAACCTGGTTTAGATTAAGTTCTGCTGGCTCACAATTTTCTATATAAACATTCTCTGTCAACTCAGACTTTGTGATTAACTCTGAAGTTACCTCTGATTATCTCTGGAGCTGTGATATTACAATTGCATTGTTTTTTTGGACACACATAGCATTCTTGAAAAATTCCAGTCTTGTTTTAAGAATAAACACAGTATTGAGTCTACCCTGTTAAACAACATTTTGCTCACTGTCGACTTTGAGGATTCAGTAATTTTAGTGCTTATAGATTTGAGTGCTGAGGAAGTGCCCTTTGCCGGTTTAAATCCTTAGTAATCTTAGTAACCAAACCTTTTCAGTAGGCATTGGACACTGTCTGACACTGTAGCATCTATCTGCTTTTGAAACATAATGACAAGAACGTTTTAGAAACCTTGCTTGCATGTCTAGCGAAAGATCTTGGTTGTCTCTAAACTTTTTACATTTAAATGAGAATAAGACAGAAGCAATTGTTTTTGGGCCTTCTGTGGGTAAAGGAAAATATATATTTTTTCTCCCTCAAGTTTTACCAACATATAAATACAGTAGTTAAGTCAAGCTTTTTCATTTAAAACTTATGTCTAAAGTTAAGTTTTTCCTTATCTCTTAGGCCCTGTTTACACTTGGTATTAAGATGCGTTTTGGTGGACAAGTGGACAATGGAGACACTTACATTTACATTTACATTTACATTTAGTCATTTTGCAGACGCTTTTATCCAAAGCGACTTACAATTGGGGAATACATAAAGCGATTCATCTTGAAGAGGCAATCAGACAGACGAAGTGCTTGCAACACCAAGTCTCAGGCATTGTTCAAATAAATACAAACTACCAAAGGAAGGAATAAGTAAAGAGAATTTTTTTTAAGTTTAGGATGAAGTCAAGTGCCGTCGAAAGAGATGAGTTTTCAGTTGTTGCTTGAAGATTGACAGGGATCCAGCATTGCGGATAGGGGTGGGAAGATCATTCCACCAGCCAGGAATGGTGAACGAGAATGTTCTGGAGAGTGATTTTGAGCCTCTCTGTGATGGTACCACGAGGCGTCGTTCACTAGCAGATCTCAGACTTCTGGAGGGGATGTAGTTTGTTAATAGAGAGTGCAAGTAAACGGGTGCTGAGCCAGACACTTGCCTGTTTACACCTGGCATTTTAATCCGTCTCTTCTGTCCACTTTCGACCACTTCTGACCAGATTATCTCCCATGGTGCTGATTACGTCAAGAGAAGGATAAATGGACGGATCCCTCTGTCGACATCATAACACAAGCAGGAGGGCTAAATTTATCACGCACTAATATTACTTCTGCTTGTACTTATACTGATGTTTCTTTTTCGTGTTATCATAAGATAATAATTCTGGTTCAGCCTGTCAAATCGCGTCCTTGTACGTCTCGCAATAATTACACGTGTAGGCCTATTAGGTCAGTAGGTGGAGAGCAGTGGCTGCTCGAACGCATTTGACCACATCCGCGTCTACACTACGAGCGCAATCCGGTCGAATGCGTTTTTGACTACCTCTGGAAGTGGTACGATTTATGTGCTCACACTATACGGTCCGATTGTCGAGCGCGATTAATGTGCTCACACTATACGTGTGAAATACTCGTGAAATACTGCGCTTGCGCAGATGATGACACCGTATATGGACGATAGCCAGAGATAACTTAATAATAATAAAATATTGGCGATATCGTGAGGATTTGGCATTTCCAATTAATGTATTAAATTATTATTATTATTATTTTTATTATTAGTAGTATTATGGTAGTTTTATTATTAAATTTATAGGTCTACTACAATTCATTTGCCCCGAAATAATTGCGCATTTACTGCACAACTGAGGCGTGGATAATAAAAGATTAATTTAGATTTAGATCTAAACCTACCCCTTACAGAAATCATGCAAAAGCATAGGTTTTATGAGCGCGTGCACTCTCTAGGATCGAACCCATGATCGCATGATCACATGATTGCGTATTGTCGTATAACGCAATGCTTTACCAACTGAGCTACACAAAACCCGAATTATAACGCAGATAAAAGAGTACAAAACATTAATATGAAAATGTCCTGTTGCCGATAGGGGCACAATTGTAGTATATGCTCTGATGGGTCGTATTTCAGGGATTTGGACAAACGACCTATACGGGCGTATTGGTTGGAGGACAGGTTGAGACAAATACCTTGAAATATATCATCTGATCGATGTCTTGAGGTGTGGTAACCGTAGTATAAGCAGAATAATTGACTCCGGGCCGTTGAATTATTAGAAAAATAATGCACACCGAGGTGTAATGGCCGCATCACCACCTCGGGTGTGCATTATTTTTCTAATAATTCAACGGCCCGGAGTCAATTATTCCTTACTTATACAACTTTTCATTAGAAAGAATCACCAATAACTCTGCTTTGTCTACAACTTACATTTCACATCACTACTAAATGCACACAAGAACTGATATGGGAAATAAAGGGATGTAAGATCGCGTGAGAATGCTTGTGTTGGATGCTTGTTATTCCTATCCAGGGGCCCGTTCTTTGTACATCGTTTATTACATCTGAGATGATTTGAAAGATTCCAGATCTTCTAATCCTGATAACTGATCTCTGGCTAATTTGGTTCTTCAAACGAATTTGTGTATTAGATTAAAATATCTGGATTAAGTTGTCTAAGATTACTGCGCGTTCTCGTGTTCCCCAAAAAGGGCAGATGTATCGATACTCAAAACCACGAACAGCAATGCAGCGACTGGCTGGCGGCAAGACAGCAACGTAATGACATCATATCATTAAAAAAGACACCTGACGAAAAAGTTGACAAATTTCTGAAATTTTAAAATGTTAATTTCTGGACCTTCCTAAGGAAACAGCCAAGCGAACAAAACTACATAAATGTTATAATACATAAATGAAATGTGCACTGTTTTTAATTTATTTGTCATTTTTTTTACATGATTCCCAATTATTTATTTTCATGATTTCTAGTATTTGTACAGGCTTTACATTTTTATGTCAATGTTGTAATTAGCAATTCATTTAATTTTATCTTTGAAGCAAATTTCTTATGTGACAGCATTAATTGAAGTTTCTTAGAGATCCAAATATCTGCATCTGTGCTGTCACGAATCCGGTTCATGGTCTTCCGTCCACTCACCATCAGAGGTCGCCCTTCCACCACATTGACTCTTGACACTACTGTTGCACGCCACCCACGGACTACAATATCCATCATACATTGCACTGACGACACACACACACTCACAGCTGATTGCACTGATCACACAGCTTACATAAACCATGGACTTTCTCAGTCACACTGCCGTGTATTGTTCTGTGTATAGCACTCTTCTAGCGCTAGCTGCCTTACCAAGCCATTCCGTGTTTCTGTTTAATTCCTGTATTGTTCTGCGTTTTTCACTCTCCTAGTGTTAGCTGCGATACGGAGCCTGTCTCGTCTTCCTTGTCTTAGTTCCAGTATTGTCCTGCGTTTATCACTCCCCTAGTGTTAGCTGCGATACGGAACTTGTTTCTTGTTTTCTAGTCTGTGTTCCCTGTCTTTACCCCTGTCTCACCATTCGGACTCTGTTTATGCCCTGCCTGGATTATTTCTGTGTACCTGGACTATCTCTCTGCCTTGCCCTTTGGATATTGTTCGCGCCTTGCCTGGATTATTGCTCACGTTTCAGATTACCTCTTTTGTCTAGCCCTCTACATACCTGTTTGCCAGTTGTTCGACCCTGCCTGTATATTGACCGTGTCTATAGTATTATAGACTACACAACATAGTTATATTATATTATTAAATTGTTATATTATTTTCAAATTAATTTTTTAATTATTATTATTTTAAATTATTGTCCCTGGACCAGTAGGGTACTCTTGTAATAAAGTAACGCTGGCTGGGATAGATTTTAAATGTCAGTTCTGCTTAAAAAGATGCAATCTAATCCTGTTTACATGAAATAAACCTGCTCCCGAGCAGGTTTAAGCTTATGGACCTGTTGCTATGACAGCAAGTCCAGGATGAGCTTCGAAGAACCAAATGATCCCAGATCAAGCAAAATAGTCAACAATCAAATCCAGCTAACTGAGTTAGCGACGTACGAAGAACGGACCCCAAGGTTGCCTTTCCCAAAAGCATCATACGCCTAAATTGATTTTAGAATCAATTGTCACCAATGGAGCTACAATCAACTTAAGAGTACGTTGCTTTTGGGAACCACGGCCCAGATATTTAGCATGCCAAATATCCCACAGGCATCAGCAACATGTTGGCGATTCTCTCAGGTTGCATCTTTGATAACACACACTACGCAATTGCCACTCGCGTGAACAAGCACTGATTTGCCTGCGATTTTGGGCTTTTGTTGGCAATTTCCACAAAACTGCCAGCGAGTGAAAATTGGAGCTAAAATTGTGCAGTCTGGGCCTGGCATTACATTGATATAGTAAGTAGCTGCCTTCTCAAACTCTCGCTCCACCAGCCCTGTTTATATAGTGTAGAGCCCCCTACCCCACAATAGGGCCTGGCTACAGACATGCACTTTCAGATTGCACTTCTGCAACTGATGTCAATTTAGGGTGACCAGATTTCTCAACCAGATGGTGGAATATGGGGCGGGTGGGAAAGGGTGGGCAATGTGACCACGATATGATACATTTTATTTCATCATATTTGTATGAAATTCAAATAACAAACCATAAGACAAATATGATAGAGATACAAATTAAATAAACTTGTTTTTCAAATATAGTAGGTTTATTTAACATGTATACATTTATTTATCACCTTTTGTTGTTTGATTAAATTTACGACACAGACAGGTAATAACGAGATGTTATGTCGAGCTCAAATGTGTCCTCACCTGCACTCAAAGGTAGACACAAATCCGCCATTAAGGCAAGTAACAGTGAGTAAAACAATGGTAATGTGTGTGAAGTGTAAACAATGTAAGCAAGATTAGTGGCAATCACACTGGCAATGCTAACAGGCTACAGGCTAGTAGAAAATGTGCAATTTCTGTGTCCCTTTAAATGCAAATGACCTAATGCTCCCAACCTGCTTTTCAGAAGAGGGCAGAGCTCCAAGAGCTGCAAGAGTGCTGGCCTTTGCAAATAAACATTCCACTACTAGTACACGTCTGTTATCTTTACAGAAAACGTACTCAGTTTAAAAGTCAGTCATCTGATTACTGTGCATAATTAATGCACATTTATAAATTACACAGACAGGGAGTAAGCCGCGATAAAAATAACGTCATAGCTGGTCTCATGGTTAGCGTGCTATCACAAACTTTACAAGTCCCACTTGTGATTATGAGCTCGACAAATTCAAGCAGTTGACTTTACGTTGCTTTCATATGCAATTTTTTAACTACCACATTTAAAGACAGCATCAGTAAAAACAGGCAGAGACTTTTGCAACCTTAGCCTTACAGAGTGCCAAGAAGCTCTTGTCATGATAATAATTATGAGGAAGCAGAGATGCAAGTGAAAACTCAGAATTTAATATATATATAGTCAGATACAGTCACAAAGCCGGTAGACGAGGATGATGATGATGATGAAGGTGATGATGTTGATGATGACACGACACGGGCGACACAGGGACTTCGATGGTCGTGATGGGCTCGGTGAAGTGCTCGGTGAAGATCCAGTGAGGTGACGTAAATCCATACAAAGAGACGACAAGACGATCAGGAACTCGAAGACAGGAACAAACTTGTATGGGACATCACAGGGAACCGGAGACACTCACAACAAACACCAAACAACGCTCTGACAAAGGAAAGGACAAAACAGTGAGTATTTATGGGAGTGTGAATGAGCTGCAGCTGGTGTCAGTGAGTGTGATCAGCTGAGCGCTAATTAGTGATGACACCTCGGTCACGCCCTACACACACACTCACAGACATGTAAACAACAGAGCCACGAGACCCGAAGGAAACAGTGAATTCATGAACCGTGACAGTACCCCCTCTCCTAGGAACACCTCCTGGCGTTCCCAGACTCCCTTACCTGTTGATTGTAATCATCGATAAGGGAGTGATCCAGGATGTTTCTCGCAGGTACCCAACTTCTCTCCTCCGGACCATAACCTTCCCAGTCCACCAAGTACTGAACTCCGCGTCCCCTCCGTCTTGAGTCCAGAATACGGTTGACCGAATAGGATGGTTCCCCATCTACGAGACGCGGTGGGGAACCGGAGCTGGCGGATGTCTGAGAGTAAAACACGGGCTTAATTTTGGAGACATGGAACACGGGATAAATTCTCCTGTACGCAGGAGGGAGGTTAAGGCGGACTGCCACCGGACTAACAATCTTGGTGACAGTGAACGGGCCAATGAATTTGGTAGCAAGTTTATTCGAGACGGACCGGAGAGGAATGTTCTTAGTTGAAAGCCACACTTTGGAGCCGACGACGTATACGGGAGGCCTAGACCGGTGGCGATCGGCTTTGGCCTTGGTGCGCGCCCCCACCTGGAGTAGAGTCTCACAGGCTCTAGTCCAAGTGCGGTGACACCTCTGGACAAATGCGTGAGCGGAGGGGACCGCGACTTCGGACTCCAGACTGGGAAAAATTGGTGGCTGGTACCCTACACTACACTCAAACGGAGATAGGCCCGTGGATGACACTGGTAACGTGTTGTGGGCGTACTCCACCATAGAGAGTTGTTGACTCCAAGAGGAAGGATTCTTGGAGACTAAACATCGCAGCGTTCTCTCCAGATCTTGGTTGGCTCTTTCAGTTTGGCCATTGCTCTGGGGGTGAAACCCAGAAGATAGACTGACAGTCGCCCCCAGTAATTTACAAAACTCTTTCCAAAATCTGGATATAAACTGGGGTCCTCTGTCGGAAACCATGTCTATCAGGAGGCCATGTAACCGAAAGACGTGGTTAACGACAGCCAGCGCTGTCTCCTTGGCTGAGGGCAATTTGGGCAAGGGAATGAAATGAGCTGCCTTCGAGAACCGGTCCACCACGGTTAAAACTACCGTGTTGCCCAGGGAGGGCGGGAGGGCGGTAACAAAATCTAGAGCGATATGGGACCAGGGTCTCGAAGGAACTGGCAGCGGCTGAAGTAACCCAGCAGGAGGTCGATTGGAAGTCTTACCAGTGGCACAAACTGAACAAGCCAAAACAAAACTGTGAACGTCACGAGCCATAAGTGGCCACCAGAATCGTTGCTTGACCAAAAACGTGGTACGACTGACTCCCGGATGACAAGCCACATTGGAGCAATGTCCCCATCGAATAACGTCTGACCGTAGTCCCTCCGGTACAAATAAGCGGTTAGGTGGACACCGAGTCGGAGGCGTTACCCCTTCTAAGGCCATCTTGACCTTCGATTCGAGCTCCCATGTGAGTGTGGAGACAAATAGGGTCTCGGGTAAAATGCACTCGGGAGTAGACGGGCGTGCGGAACGATCAAAAATATGCGATAAAGAGTCGGGTTTGATGTTTTGGAACCCGGGCGGTACGAGAGAAAAGTCAAACGACCGAAAAAAGTGCCCACCGAGCCTGCCTGGAGTTCAATCTTTTGGCAGTTCTAATGTATTCAAGGTTCTTATGATCGGTCCAGACTATAAAAGGTACCCCGACCCTTCTAACCAATGACGCCATTCCTCCAATGCTAATTTGACTGCCAACAATTCTCGGTTACCAATGTCATAATTACGCTCAGCAGGAGATAAACGATGGGACAAAAGCGCGCGCGGATGCATTCTGTCGTCTGTGGGAGAACGTTGTGATAACACTGCGCCTACCCCCACCTCTGACGCGTCGACCTCCACCACGAACTGCCGTGAAGGATCAGGGGTGATCAGGATGGGGCTGAAACAAACGGCCCTTGAGTTTGGCAAACGCAGCCTCGGCTGCGTCTGACCACCTGAACGGAGTTCTGGGGGAGGTCAAGGCAGTCAGAGGAGCGGCTAGTTGGCTGAAGTTGCGAATAAAACGCCGGTAGAAATTGGCGAAACCCAGAAACCTCTGTAGGGCCTTACGGGAATCTGGGTTTGGCCACTCCACCACAGCCTTAACCTTGACAGGATCCATGCGAAGACCCTCAGACGACACAATGTATCCCAAAAAAGGAACCGACTGTGCATGAAAAGCGTATTTCTCCGCCTTGACAAAAAGCCCATTCTCTGAAGCCTCTGAAGCACTCGCCGGACGTGCTGCACATGTTCCTGGAGAGAAGAAGAAAAAAATCAATATGTCATCCAGGTAGACATATATGAACTGATCGACCATATCTCGCAGCACGTCGTTTACGAGTGCCTGGAAGACCGCCGGGGAGTTCGATAACCCAAACGGCATTACCGAATATTCAAAGTGACCCCTGGGGGTATTGAAGGCGGTCTTCCACTCATCCCCCTTCCTGATGCGGACCAAATGATAAGCATTACGTAAGTCCAGTTTTGTGAAAATAGATGCTCCCTGCAACCTCTCGAAAGCTGAAGACATCAACGGCAAAGGATAGGTATTTTTTATGATAAACAGGGAAACAGTGAATTCATGAACCGTGACAGCTCTTTCAGAAAGGCAATTTAGAAAACAAAATATAACTCCTATGTTTATTGGTGTATCCCAAAACACAACACTTGTTGTTACGTTATTAATGCCACAAGACAACGACTTGCTTGAACCTCTGATGATTTATTATGTGCGCACACACCTAGCACTCAACTCTCCAGCATGGTGCATCAATCAGAACTGTCCGGTATGCCACACCTTACCGGAACTATAATTGTTATCAGGCATAACATCACATCTTCCCCCCTTTAAAAGTAAATAACTTTCTTTCGAAATATTTTGTTCTGTCAATTTGTTCTTACGCCAAATATAACATTTTGATAACATCACAACCAAAACATCACAGAATTTTCACAATAAACTTTTTTTCTTTTTTAACGGTTTGATTTTAATTTTTATTGTTTTGTTTTAGAAATGGAAAAATGTAAATGTACGAAACGAAAATAAAAATAAAATTGTATAAATGAAGTAGTTAAACAATTTAAATAAGAAAAAATATATATAAAAAAACCCAGCAAAAACAAATCAAACTTTTTTATTAAGATTTTATTGAACCACATAATTAGCCAAATTTTTCGGTAGCTTCCTGTTTCTGGAGGCAAGGAGAGACTTCAATGATTTCCTTACTAAATAATTAGTTTTTTTTTCCGGGCCCTGGGAGCTGATGGTTGGGGTGCTGGGGCATCTCCCTCAGCAGGGGCATCTTTCTCAGGTGATGACTCCCGGCACTCCTGGTCTGCAGCATCCCTCTGCTTTCTAGTACGGTGAGGTCTCTCCTGGTCTGCAGCATCCCTCTGCTGTCTAGTACGGTGGCCCTCAGGTGATGACTCCCGGCACTCCTGGTCTGCAGCATCCCTCTGTTGTCTAGTACGGTGGCCCTCATGAACCTTGTGCAGCATTTCCTTGTGCATCGATGCAGGGATGACAAACTTGTTTCCCTTGAAGATGATGTCATTCACTACTGAAAGTTCAGCTCTGCATGACCAGTAATCTTGAATTTGCTTTGGACAGTCACTTTTCTTTTCTGGCCAACCTTTCAGTATTGTTTCTCCGAGTTGTGTCATTGTTCCATCCGCATCAGTTGCATTTCTAATTTGTTCAGTTTTCTCTGGGGACACGGGAAGAAAGGTTACAATCATGTCAACATACGCTTGTATGTCTGCACCTTTTTCACTGATAAGGTTTTCATGCTTGTCGACAGCCCGAGAGAGTGTATCAGCTGCAAACATGAATTTCCCTGGTGTGTAGATCATTTTGACGTCGTATTTTTGGAGTCTAATGAGCATTCGTTGGATCCTCATGGGCAGTCATTTAAAGGGGTGGTTTACTGTTTTTTTTCTAGGCTTGATTGTGTTCATGGGGTGCAGTCTAATATGTGTTCATGCTTCGTTTTTTTAAAAACGCATTATTTACCTTTATTCCACACAGCTCTGTCCCTTCTCTGACAAACGCCTCGATTATTTCCTGTTTTTATGAAGCCCTCCCTCAGAAATGCGTGATGGGCTCTGATTGGTTAGCTGGCTCAGTGTGTTGTGATTGGCTAAACCGCCGAGCGTGCGTCTAAATGTCTCTGGTTGTATTGTAAACAATGGCGTAGTCTATATTGCTTATCAATTTGAGCCCGATTGAGATGCAGAGGATATTAGTGAAGAGGATCACGCAGAACCTGTGCAAGCACGGCTCTTAATGGTATGTTTGTTTGTTTGTTGTCTTATACTTTTAGATACGCTGTTATTATGCTACTGCTTATGTTAGCTTTTAATCGTTGCAACGATTTTTTTTCTACACACACATATTGGTTTTAGGCGGTCAATCTGATTTGCAGTTCTTGATACGCTTGTTTTCTCTTGCAAAACGCTGTGCACAGGCTTGCAATACTTTTGGCTGTATTTGGGCAAAACAACAGTGCCAAAAGTCTAAGTGAGGAAAAATGGAAGTCAGAAGAATACAGATCATATTTATTGTGCCTTAGCATGAAGTTGCAGTTTCACAATACATGAATTACACTTACAAAAAACAATAAAAGGCTGCAAATCTTTTCTTGCGCATGCAAAATTAATTTACGCTTGCTATCTTATGTACACTTTCACAAATCTTACCCTGCGCATGCAAATCTTTTTGACGTCATTTTACCTTCATACCCTTTACAGTTCCAAACGATGTATTATTATTCTTACCTTTATGAGCAACAATTACGGCGTATTTAATTTGTTTCCACTGATGTCCTGAAGTGTGCTTCAGCTTCCACTCTCCGCATAAACGATTGGTTATGCGCCTAATAGCGCACATTTATCTAGGTTAAATGTTTAAACTAACATTTTGATATTCTTTAAGTATTTTATATCTATAGATTTTATTTTCGGCAAGTCGTAATTACATCATATGACATTGTCTCATTTGATGCTCATAAGTTTCTTCATATTGCGTTAGTTTCTCATAACGGCAAATCAGTAAAAGAATAAAAATTGCACTACGATAGATCCCCATGATAAGCCTGCTTTCCCTGCTTGAAAGTTTCGGTCCAATGAATGGATGACCTTAGCGCACGTGTGGTTTTGTTTACAATTTCTGGTTCACTTGCAAAAAGGGCAGTGTGAAAGCGAACCGCACCAAACAAAAAAAAATCAACATTGTATTTGGTCCGGACCAAAGCAAGTGAACTAGCGGACTTTCCTGGTGTGAATACACCCTTAGTTTCCTCAGTTCATTGTCTGGTATTATCCTAGTGAGTCTAAGCTATTTTCATTGTTTTGCCTCAGATTACTCCTTTTTCTCTTGACTGGCCCCTTTGCACAGTGGATCCTTGCCTTAATTTTCCTTTGCTTCTCACATGCAATGTAACAATATCAGCAGATATTTAGGTGAAAAAAAAAAAAGACTGGGAGGAACCAGACTCAGCACAGGAGGCCCATCCTCCTCTGTGAACAAACAATACACTAACTGTATATTAAGTTATATATTAAGTTTCATAATGTGTTATACAAGTCATGACTTTAATGATTTATGTTTATTTTGTGACAAATCAAACTGACAGCTCTGAATGTAAATCATTATTGTAGGTTTACAATAGTGAGTTGGGGTAAGTCAAGAACAGAAACAATCTGTAGTGCAGCTTTAACAGCAAAGAACTGACAGTGTGTGGCATTATAAGCAGATTGTGAACTAACCCTTTTACAAGTGATTTTAAAATACTGTAGCTGACTGCCCACTGGAGTTTTTATTTTATTTTACGCAACTGTTTTTTCAGAATGTATTGCCTTATTAGTTCCATGATGAGTCATGCTTGTCACTTGACACACCGCAACCACTATAGCTCTGTATGAGTGATGTATTGGTTTCATTGAATTTTTCCTCTTTTATTCAGAATTCACAAATGTGTTATGACATATCTGATATTCAGATTCTCAAATATGTGCAAGTTTGAATATGGTTGTTTAAATACCTTTATAACGATTATTCTGGTTGATCTATTACCTGCGATGGGCACTACCATGTTTATGCTGAATCTGAGCTGTTGGATTTACAACACATAAATTCATCCTCTCCTCCCAAAAGACATGAAAAGAAAGTGGCCAGTGAGCTGGGAGAAGAATAGCATAAATATATGAAGGGTTTATAGTTACCAACACAATGTGAATTTGACATAAAACACATTGTCAAATTATTTTTGAAAGGATCATTATTTCCACTTCCTCTGACATCAGTGTATATTTTACAAACCATAAATATATTAGTACCTACAATACCAAAAATTATTCAGACACCAGATATAATTTTTGATATCTTTTTACTAGTCGGTGCAGGACACTATATTTCATTTATGTAAGTGAGGATAGCAAAATAAAATGAACTGTGGCATATCACACCCAAACATTCTTAATACAGTGGACTACCAGTAAAATTGATAAACATTTGGGACCAAAAATTATTCAGACACTCTGACCTGACCATGTTTTGCTTAAGAGTTTTTTCTTTAATTGCTAATGCGACCTTTTTACAGACTTAACAAAATTAAGCATATCTTGGTAATTGGCTGACCTAAACTGGTATTATCTAATTGTGTTCTTAGCTGACCGCTATTCAGCCTAATTCATTACATGCCTTTCTATCAAAGTTATCTGATGTCATTCAAATGAATTTGTTCTGACACAGTTTAACTCTTGAGTTCTTGTCATATTTTATTACCATTTTCTAAACTATAGCAAATTAACTGTGATAACGTGAGAAATATTGAAGGTGTCTGAATAAATTTTGGTTTGACTGTATATGTATTTAAATGTATGAAACTTAAAATATACATTATGTGGTTGAAAACACTGAAAATGTGTAATATGGCTTGCACTGAGTGCATCCAACATTGCCAGACAAAATGCAATTTAAGCAGATTTGAATTTAGCAGTTGATCATGTGACGCACTGATCGTTCTGATCACATCAGTGCGATTGTTTGTGTCAAAGTGTTAAGCGACACCAGGCCACATCACATATTCAGTGCTTCTACTTACACATTTAATGCATTCTTTTTTAACAGGTTAAATTGCCATGGCTTCTGGGAAGACTTTCCTCACTATCCTTTATCTGCTTCTATACAGCTGTTTTTGCAGAGCTGAAATTGATGTCTCCCAAGTCAATAAAGTGGAGAAGGGCATGACAATGACTAAAGATTTTCTCCAAAGTCTCGGTGAAGTTTTTAAGAAAGAGGGTGACAAAGCTAAACCAGTCGGAGATGTCCTTAAAGTCTTTGGTTCTCTTGGCAAAGTTGCAGCAGGTTTTGGCTTTATTGGGTCATTAATTAGCTTCATCTTTGCACTCATTCCACAATCGGATCCAACACTGGAGTTTATGAAGGAACAATTTGCTGAGGTCAACCGTAAACTTGACTCTCTCTCCCTTCAAATTTCCACCCTGCAAACAGAAATGGAATGGACAAGCTATGCAAGCAGCTACAGCAAAGATGAGAATGTGATCAAGAACTCCTGGGCCAAGTTAACAGAATTCATACAGACTGCTCCTTTTGCCTCCACGCAGGAGCAGAAGACCAGGCTGGCTGAGAGGTTCACCACTTTCTATGAAAACACTGGCACAGAGAACAGTGTTGCTAATTTATACAGATACATCACTGAGAACAATTCTGTCAGTTTGAATAAAAATCTCTTAAAGCTAATCATTGAGAAATCCAATGGTAATTTTAATGTTCTGGTGCAATACTCCACCTACTTCACCACTCTGATGGTTTCAGGACTGAAGTTAAATGTGTTTTATTACAAAATGAAGGGCTATGATGATGAATTAAAGGCAAAAGAAGCAGTCACACAACTGTCCGACACTTTATCAGCCATACAGGATGCCTTGATTGAGTGTGCTGGTGACTTTGAGAAGTGGGCTCACAAGGACGCTGTGAAACTTAGCAGTCAACAATTCTCAAGTAGAGAAAAACTAGCTTCAGATATTAAGCATCATTTGGAGAGCAAGTTCCACTGGTTCAAATGGGTAGTGATTGCCCACCCAAACGATGCTAAAAATGAGTTTACCTTTGGAGAGTCGATTAATATTGATGTTCAAGAAAAGACATCTGTTCACATAATTCATCAAGAAAAGGGCTCTGCCATTGATAAAAAAATAAAGGACAATGTTAAATCCAGTTTGCAAAGAGAATTCTTAAATCCGATCATGATCCAGCAGTGTGCAACAATGAAGGATAAGCTGCTCCACATGTTTGGCGCTAAAGTTACAAGCCATATAAAGTTTCTTCATGCTGTTACAAAACCATCAGAATATGCTCAAACAGATGTGCCGGATATTAAGCTGAACTGTAAATTTCCACCACACTCAGTGATTCTCAGAGACTTTAATTTCTTCCTTAAAGAAAATACTGTGGTGAAAACTCCTTGTTCAGGTGTGAATTGTAATAATGGAGAATGTAAACTCATCAAGGACACCACACAAGTATTCTGCAAGTGCCATGCGATGTTCCATGGTCCAGCTTGTGAGGAAAGCATTCAAAATATTATTGACTATGCAGCTCTTGAAGGTGAAATCAATGGTATGATTTATAAACCAGTCCCTGATCTGACAACAATTTATTTTAGTGTCAGGGAGCTGAAAGAGTACACACAAGAAATAGTTGAGTCTGTCCGACTTGACATCCAGTGGACACAAATCTTTGTGAAATACAGCAACGTGATTCAGAAGTTTCGCTACATCAACACATTACATTTACAATTTATAAATGGTACAATAACCCAGCACCACTATGTTTCTGAAGTTAGAGCTCAGTTCACAGGGGGACACTCATTTCAATTTTATCTCAGAGAATTTCACCACATGATGATGGGCACTGGATTTGGAGACAAACAAAACATTCTGGATATGTTTCGCAAGTCGCTGGTTCAGGACTCCCAAAAACAGTCTGGTGAGCTAGTAGAGTGCTCAAAATACTACACAGACCAAATTGATTATTTTGTGCGCTACATGTTCACCCTAGAAAAGGAAGCTGTTTTAGCTTGGTCAAAATATCTGCTGGTCACTGGAAAAGCAGGGAACATCGTTGAGAAGGTTTTTAAGGATTATGTTTCGCAGCAGTGGAGACTCTTCAATAAAAACGGATGTGGCCCTCTAAAGGCCGCGGATCTTCAGAACAACCATTGCAAGGAGCTGTACCACAGCACAGCCCAGCAGCAAGTCAAAATTAAATGTGGTGGATTATTCAAGCCTTTCCCACATACCGTGGGGTGCTCTGGAGGGCAGTGGAGCGCCTTGCCTGTCTGCTACGCTGAGCAGGTAAACGGGAGAGTTGAGTGCAAATCTGAAGGTAGAGCCACCATCTGTAAGGCCTCATGCTCGCCTGGCTGGGGCTCCGCCACACACCGTCTACCTGCTCAGTATAAATGCCCACAGCAACCCTGTCCATCCTTCACACCACACAAGTGTAACAACTGCATGCAAAACAGCTTTTGTAAGGCCCATGAGGTCTGCACTGGCTCCATTGGCACATGTCGTGAAACATGCCAAGTTAAACCCTGTGGAGTGAACGCCAAATGCTTCTCCTTCAAACATAACAGGAGCTGCACCTGTGTGAGCCCGTGGAAAGGAGACCCTTACAAGGGCTGCAGAAGTCAAGACCTCCAATGGGTTCAGACCGGAAGAGTGCCCAGCAGTATGCAAACTCTTTTACTTTACATATACTCACATTAGATTAGGCTGATTCTTAATTTTAATGAGCCTATGTCCATGCTTTCAAGTTATCACAGATCTTCACAGTTTTAAGCACATGACCATCTTTATGACTGAGCCTCTTCTGACCAATTATGAAATGGTATTACAATGGAATGTACTGATAAGCACAGAAAACTTAAGGACAGTTAATTTAGGAGCTGTGCACTTTATCTTTATGCTAATCTAAGACAACAGCATTGTCTCTTCAAGATAGAAAAATCTACTCTTAAATCATTAGCCGCTTTTCCACTGGTGGGCCAAAGCGAGGTTTACAACTAGCCAGGCGGGGCCAGTATAGTTTATGTATCAATGATTTATGATAAAATATTTTAGAGTGACACTAATTTATTCATTTGTGTCCGAAGTGTACATCAAAGATACTAAATCAAACTAACATGTATCATTATCTAACATAAAAATAGAACACACAAACTTGTTCAGTCGTGGCTGTTCTATTTATTTGTAATCATAGAAATGCACAAAACTCAATTAGTCCATTAAAGTCCCAAGGGCGAACACATATAACACAGAAGAAAAATACTGACAAACCCTCATATGTTTCCATCAAATTTATAAAAAAAATATAAGTTATTTTAGATGCTTGCTGGTGTCTGAAGGTGAGTTTTAAAATAGATTAAAGTTTTGTTTTAAATGCTAGCTGACACTTTGATATGAAAACACAGGAAATGAGAAGTAGTGCTGACCATCTCCTAACTTGGATAAACTCCGCCTTTGTTCATGACCCGCCTTGGACCAAGGTGTTCAGTGGGCTGAAAAACCCTGGCCGTTGGCCCAGAGGAAGTCCCAATAAGGCACGATCAAGTCCCGGAATTGACATTGGAAACGCGACTGGCCCTGACATTCACTACCAGGCTTGCTTTTGGCCCAACAGTGGAAACATGGCTATTGGGCTTAATTAACCCATAAATCCTTGTGGTTTACAGATGCTGTTCGGTCTAAAACCCAATTTGCAGTGTGCAAAGCCATTGGACCTGACAGCGGGTGGCACAGTGGGTTTGTAAGGAATCAACACTGCGTCTATGAATATGACTGGAAAGAGTATCAGGCCAATAGCTATGAGGTACTCAGTGCAGTATTCTATTTTGGTCACACTTTATTTTAAGGTCCAATTCTCGCTATTAACAAACCTATAGGCCCTTTCGCACCGGAGGAACCTTTTCATAGTACCCGAACTAATTGTGGAACTACCCACTTTTTGGCGTGTTCGCACCGTGGGAACTAGGAACTGTTTTAGTTCCCGGAACTCCGTTTGCAGGAACTAATTAGCTCCTACTTCAGAGTAGGGTCTAAAACAGTTCCATAGGAACTATCGCGACGTAAGTGTACGCTGATTGGCTAAACACGTACGAAAACGCCCTCTCCCGCCATGATTTAAAACGCCGTGTAAACACATACTGTGTAAACACATACTGTGTAAACACATACTGTGTAAACATCGCATCAACTTATATTTTGCAAGAATGGAGAACAGCGATAGATGGACGGACGCTGAAGTGCAGGCACTTTTGAACATTTTGAACTCCTTTCCGATCTTTCAATCACTTGATGTATAAGTTACGTCGACATTCCATGTCCATTATTGTGAACCCCACAAGACGCAACAAAAGCACAGCTCCGATCACAGCATCCTCCATCCTCCTGTTGTTAACGTTGTTCTTCTTTGTTTTCGTTGTTGAACGCCGCGCACAAATGATGTCGCTGTCGACCGGCTTATGTCACTTCTTAGTACCCACTGTTGGTGCGAATGCAACCCTTTAAATGGTACTGGGAAATAGTTCGCGCAAAATCGTCCCAGTACTTTAGTACTGTACTTTTAGTTCTGGAACTAAAGCGGTGCGAAAGGGGCTATTAACTATGACTTTTGCCTCAATAAACTCCTAATTTGCTACTTGGTTAGTTGGGTTGGATTAGGGATGTAGAATATGGCCATGCAGAATATGTGCTTTATAAGTACTAATAAACAGCCAATATGTTTATAATAAGCAACTAGTTAATAATGAGAATTGATCCCTATACTAAAGTGTTACCATTATTTTTATATTTAAAACACTGAAGATAACAAATACATGCAGAACAATTACACTGTAGGAAAGGAGATGACACCTGTCCTATTTCTTTTTTTTATGCATTCTTTATTGTATAAATAATTTGCAGGTTCTGGTTGATCCATGTGGAGGACGTGGTTGGAAATGGATGCACGGGAAACACGGGAACATGGTCTCATATGACAAATCAAAAAGGTTTCGTGGAGTCAAATACTACGTGTGTAGGTTAGTGCCAATACAAATACAATTCATAATACTCTTGCAAAAAAGTAAACCTTTATAAAAAGTTGATCTTGGCAGGCTTTAACTGAAAAAAAAAAAAATCTCAGAAGTAATGGAAATGTTTTGAGTTAAAAATCATTTCTCATTGTGCGTGTTTGTGATGGTGTTCTAATGTGCTCTTTCTCACCCAATAGTGCAACACGTGATGGCCTTGTAGGGAAGCTTTTCAACACTCGACACGGCTTTCTGTGCCATATTGCCAGGAACAGAGATACCAGGGATAGCAGTTTCTATGCTCTGGTTCCACAACCATGTGTTTGAAGACACTTCACCGTGATTCACTATTCAGTGCTTAAGTTTCTCTAGTTCATTTTTCAAGCTTTGCATTAGCGGAGGTGCTGTATTCATCTTTCGAAAGACCTAAATGAGCAGAAATACCCAACTCTCACAAAACATTTAAAAATGTAGTGCATACACATACAGTTAATATTAGTATTTTTATTCAGTTATTTTGCAGTGGGATATTTTTAGGATAAAAAAAAGAGTTCAAAAACATATTGGAGATTAAAATTTGATGAAAGTGAACAAATGGAGGACTGTACATTCCCACCTACAGGATATGTTATGTACATCTGGAGTAAAATCCAATGTTCTCTGCACAGTCAGTATATTTGTGAAATCAGTGCCATAATGTCCTTTGCTACCATCATGTTGTAAAATTTGACAGTGTGCAAATTCCAATGAAAAATAAGTGCTTCAATGTATGTTACTAGATTCATATTAGCTGTCTTGCTACTATTACTATTATGTATGAATTTTATAATATACAGTAAATATTAATATTATATCAATATATTATATTGTATTAATATTAAGCAAAAATAAAATTAGATAGGTAATTCTTCTTTTTATAAGTGCAACAGACTATATTTCTATCCTTCACAGCCTTGATTTCTTTGCATTAAAAAAATAAAACATCAATCTGTCTCTATTGCACATCATTCACAGCCACAGCAGAGTCCACATGAACAGTTTAAATATATATACATATACATATATATATATATATATATATACACACTGAACAAAATTATAAATGCAACACTTTTGTTTTTGCCCCCTTTTTTCATGATCTGAACTCAAATATTTTTGAGTGTATTTTCAGACTTTTTCTATGTACACAAAAGGCCTATTTCTCTCAAATATTGTTCATAAATCTGTCTAAATCTGTGTTAGTGAGCACTTCTCCTTTGCCGAGATACTCCATCCACCTCACAGGTGTGGCATATCAAGATGCTGATTAGACAGCATGATTATTGCACAGGTGTGCCTTAGGCTGGCCACAATAAAAGGCCACTCTAAAATGTGCAGTTTTATCACACAGCACAATGCCACAGATGTTGCAAGTTTTGAGGGAGTGTGCAATTGGCATGCTGACTGCAGGAATGTCCACCAAAGGCGTTTCAGAGAATTTGGCAGTACATCCAACCAGCCTCACAACCGCAGACCAAGTGTAACCACACCATCCCAGGACCTCCACATACAGCATCTTCACCTCCAAGATCGTCTGAGACCAGCCACCCGGACAGCTGCTGCAACAATCGGTTTGCATAACCAAAGAACTTCTGCACAAACTGTCAGAAACCGTCTCAGGGAAGCTCATCTGCATGCTCGTCGTCCTCATCGGGGTGTCGACCTGACTGCAGTTCGTCGTCGTAACAGACTTGAGTGGGCAAATGCTCACATTCGATGGCGTCTGGCACTTTGGAGAGGTGTTCTCTTCACGGATGAATCCCGGTTTTCACTGTACAGGGCAGATGATAGACAGCGTGTATGGCGTCGTGTGGGTGAGCGGTTTGCTGATGTCAACGTTGTGGATCGAGTGGCCCATGGTGGCGGTGCGGTTATGGTATGGGCAGGTGTATGTTATGGACAACGAACACAGGTGCATTTTATTGATGACATTTTGAATGCACAGAGATACCGTGACGAGATCCTGAGGCCCATTGTTGTTCCATTCATCCACGACCATCACCTCATGTTGCAGCATGATAATGCACGGCCCCATGTTGCAAGGATCTGTACACAATTCCTGGAAGCTGAAAACATCCCAGTTCTTGCATATCAAGATGCCACACCTGTGAGGTGGATGGAGTATCTCGGCAAAGGAGAAGTGCTCACTAACACGGATTTAGACAGATTTGTGAACAATATTTGAGAAAAATAGGCCTTTTGTGTACATAGAAAAAGTCTTAGATCTTTGAGTTCAGCTCATGAAAAATGGGGGCAAAAACAAAAGTGTTGCGTTTATAATTTTGTTCAGTGTATATATTATACTGATTTAACTTGGGTTTTTCTCAGCAGCCTGATCTTTGATCCCACTACTCTCCCCTGCTGGCTCAGTCAGATCTTCAGATCTCTTCATCTTTGAGGTGATGTTGTCAGACTGTGTGAGACTCTGTCTGTACAGATGGGCTTTATAAACTCTGTATATGAATATAGACTCTGGCTTCTGTAAACAGTGTTTCTACAGTCTGTATTCATAGAGTTTCGCTCTGTGACTGATTATCACTGAAGATTGTGCACGCATGCATCTCTTTACAAACAGTGTTGGGCAGTCACTAGTTACAGTAACAATATTACTTTTTGCAGTAACTAGTAGTGTAACCAATTATTAACCCTTTAACGCGTACGATCACACCGGTGTGATTAGAACTTTCAGTGAGTCACGTCATCAACTGCTGAATTCAAATCTGCTTTCTGGCGGGGAGCCAGATCAGACGCGCGAGCGCTTGTCATATTATCACAATTCAGTGTTTTCAACCATATAATGCTTATTTTAGGTTTCAGACATTTAAATACACATAAGTACTACCAAAACCATACATTTATAGTTTGTAAAATACACGGAAGCAGCAATAATGATCCTTACAAATATAATCTGACGACAAGTTTTATTGATATCATATACAGATTGTGTAGATAACTTTAAAGTTTACTCTGCTCTTCTCCCAGTTTAACCGGAGATTTACTTTAATGTGTTTCGGTAGGAGAGGATGAATTTACGTGTTGTTAATCCCACAGCTCGGATTCAGCGCGAACAAACATGGCGGCGCCCATCACCCGGTATAGATCAACTAACACGGTCATTATAAAAGTGTTTAAACAACCAAATACATTTACTTGCACATATTTCAGAATCGGAATATCAGATATTTCATAATATAGCGAGTATGTTTGTGAATATTAATAATCAAAAAAGGAAAAACGAAATAAAAGCCATCCATGTGTCATACAGCGCTATTGTGGCTGCAGTGTGTCACAAGACAAGCATGACGCGTTGCCATGGAAACAATAAGGCTATACATTCTAAAATAACGGTCGCCTAAAAAACTCACGCTGGGGGCTCAGCTAGAATATTTTAAACTCACGTGTGAAAGGGTTAATAAGATTACAGTAGTAATAATATTACAGTTACCATCCATAAAACAGCTTGTTACTTTTGATGCCTTAATTTATACTGATTTGAAATGCAATCAATCCAATAATTCCTAGATTTATTTTTAGAATTTTCACGACTTGCACAGGCACAAGAAGTGAAGTTACCAGTGCATCAGGCAAGCTTGGAATATGGAAATGCTTACATTCAGTGAGTGGAAATATTGCCATTACGTTGATTTTGTCAGGAGAAAAGATGATCTAAACACCACTGTATGGCATTTTGGCATTACATGACTTGCCCACCCACATATATTTAATTTTCATGATCAACCCAGTATAAACCTGTCATAATTAAATCTATAATTCATTGCTCAAATCACAAATAAAATGCTCAAATGGACATTGCAAAGGATGAATCAAATGCTCAAATTTGATTGCTCAAATAGAAACCAGAAACTGGCAATTGATAAATCCAATGCAAATGAGGAGTGTAAATCAAGTATTGTGGGTGGAGCTCTGAGCCAGAAGAGTTCAGTGACAACTATGAGCACTATGGCTTTTCAAGCTGTAATTTCACATTTGCATGCCCTCTCCCAAGATGGGTTAGGAAGGGTTAATGAAAATGTTGTGGAGTTGATAGTGGAACATCTCCTCGAAAGAATGAGGGAATAATGGCCCTTAACGATGGTTTTGCTAAACACAACTTAGCCATGGTATTTGTTGTAAAACTGTGATTATACTAATGGTAATCAATCTGCATGACTATACGCAATGCATGCATTCAGAGCAACGCCCCGATGTACAAAACAGATCCTCCCACCTCTGTAATAACCGCAGAGCTGTTAAGGCCATTTCACACTGAGTGCGATGCGACTGATCGCCTTTGCTAATTCTCGCCTTCATGCTAAGATGACCAACAATGCATTTTTCCCTAGATATGCATCTCGTATATAGATTTAACATCACCCGCTGCTCAACAGCATTAAAGATGAAAAAAAGTTTGGTTCTACACCAGAAACACAAACTATCTTTAATGCTTACAAGAATTCACAATACACTTGAAAAATGTGTTTTGTTGTTGTTGATTTTTTTGCTTAAAACCCACTTTAAACCATCATCAAGTGCTTGTAATAACTTCTGTGATGTATAGTTGATTTTGATTCTAGGCAGACATGCACTCTTTGTATGTTTTACAATGGACTGAATGCTACACCTGCTTATCACTTGTCATAAACATCCTTTATTGTTATAAAAATACCATAAGCTGCTTAAAAACACAGAAAATATATCGTAATAATTATATATCTATGCTTTCATATTTCATGTGTAGAAAAATGTTACTCCCATTTTTATTTAAACAGAAGGGCAGGAGATATTCAATTGACAGATCTAGAGTGAATGCGCTCACTTACGCACGTGAAAGAAAAATGATAGTGCTCTTCAGAAATTATATTCTATATAAAGAAAATGCGAGAATAAATCATGTTAAATCAAAATGACCAAACAGGTGTGCACATCCCAAACACCCAGAATGGGCTCAGGTGCAGGACAACTAAGTAATTTAAACGAAAAAAAGGGAGTGAAATCCGCATCACTGAAAATAGCTGCTCAAAATGAATTTATTAATAGCAACGTTTCGACCCTCAGGTCTTCATGAAACAGCACCACCACTCTCACCCTTTTGTGCAACAGCAGCTGCTCCGGGCACGTGATCTTATCTCAAATCTAATTGGACGCCTGTTTTATTGCTGAGCATCAAGGGGGGGAAAAAATCGACACACAGGGCGAAAAAAAAATCCTCGCTTTTTCGTGTCGCGAATGATTGGGCCTAGTGTGAATAGCCCCATAGGGATCTGTTGTTTCATTTCAAAGCGTCATCGTGCCGAACATTCAGGCTGAATTTTCACATTCAGGGTGAAAAGGCCTTTAGAATAGTTCGCACCGCAGGGACTAGCAACTGCTCTAGGAACTCCGTTTGGAGGAACTACCGGTAAATTAGCTCCTACTTCTAAAACTACTTCTACTTCTACTCCTAGGGTCTAAAACAGTTCAATAGGAACCTGTGAGTTGTTGTAAACACGGTGTTTCGCTTTTCGTCCGGTGTGCAACTGCCTTACATTCTTACTCCACCCATGCATTAAATGTGAGTCCTTGAAAGCGTGCAGTTTTCTAATGTATTTACTTTAAATTTACTTCCGCCCCGGAATGCACATTTCAGAGTAGAATTATTGGCTATAGCATTATTTTTCAGAGAAACAGATGTGTAAACATGTTTCCTAAATTTCTACAAACATATTATGTCGTTTTTGGCTTTAAAAAACAGCACCATTAACTTCTTGGGTAATATCAATGGCATGACATATTTAGATACTTAGAATGACATATTTAGAATGACAAAAAACATATACATATATTTCATTGTTTGATCAAAATTATTGCTAGGAACAATTTAGTAGTCGGTGGATATTGGTTAGGATATGTCCCTTACATTCATGTTGTGTCTGAATGTGAAGAAGATCCCACACGTGTGCTGCTACATGAGTTCAGCAGAAGAAACACTCCTCACTCACTTTAAAAAAAAAAAAACTTAGGTTTTTTCCCCCCCCTTTATTCTATCTACTTGTTTTCTTTAAATAAATAAATAAAAACCTTGCTACGTGTATTGCGTTAGGCTAACCGAGACTTGTCATAACACTTGCATGTTGTTGCTCTTTTGTTGGTTTTGATTGCTTCTATTGTCCTCATCTGTAAGTCGCTTTGGATAAAAGCCTCTGCTAAATGACTAAATGTAAATGTCATCCTAGATCAACGTCTGACGATACATTTATTACTGAGCTTGATTGAAGGTGTGAAAAATCACAACAGATGTTTTCTTTAGTGCACTACATAGGTCTTTGATATAAACTTTATGTGTAGCTCATAAACATGAACAGTTTGATTTTATTATTATGCTGCAGTTTTTTTTTTAAATAAAGTTATTACTGGTCACCGACTGTATTATTTGCTCACCGAATATCTTTAAATGAAGAACAAAAATAAACAGCATGCAGTGACTTGTCAGCTGGAGAAATGTTTTATTACTATTTTATAAGTAGGCTGGCATTTCTGACATAAGACTTATTTATTGCTTGTTGTAATTCCAGGTATATTAATATATGGCACTTTTGAGGACTAGTAGAAAAAAATCACTTACAAATAAAAGTTTAAAACTCAGTTGTCATGTTTGCTTCTAGTAGAAAAAAGTTTTTGTTACATACTGTTTTCTAATCATAAGTAGATAGTGGGCTTAATGTTACACAAAATAACTGTTTTGTTCAGACTACTTCTGTACTATTTTTCTGTAGAGCTGGACATTTATATATAATGATCAAATGAGTGTTTTCAGCTTTGAGAATGAAAACCAACCTGTTTGTTCCTCAGTATCTTCATGTTTGACTCTGAATGTTTCTTCAATCTTCATGTCTTCACTCCCCTCTTTAATAAATGCCATCTTTATATTTTGTGTCATGTGGATCTCAGTTGCTTCATCAAGAGTTTTTCTGTATTTATGGACACTGTCATGTTTAAGATCAGAATAATTAACAGAAGAAGAAAAAAACAACAACATAAATCTGGTCTCAATCAGCTTCCTAGTTCAGCAGTGCACTGGTAAGGGAGTCAGTCAGAGTGAGAATGGGTTCAGTGCACAAGATGGTGCCGGTGAGCTTCAACACCACGAGTGTGTGCATACTTACTTCCGGTCTTGCGACGTTTGCATTTACTGTAAGGGAAACTTACATATGAAACTTGGCTAGATAGATATAATTAAAGGGATAGTTCACCTGTCATTTACTCACCCTCAAGTTCCAAACCTGTATGAATGTATTTGTTCTGCTGAACACAAAGGAAGATATTCTGAAGAATAGCAGCAGTTCTGGGGCACCTTTGACTTCCATTGTATTTTTTTTTTTTCAAACTTTCTTCAAAATATCACAAGGTAAATATAAATTTATTTTTTTTAAATTATGTAATACAAACATTTTCGAGAAATAAGTAATTTGAACATTTACATAATTGGTAAGGGAAAAATACATTGTGTAGCTGTGCGTACACACCATGAGTTCAACTTTCGTTTTGTGAACAGTATAGGAATTAGTGTATTTCATTCATTCACCGGTCCCAAACATACGTAAGTTTCAACACAGTGGCACAGTTAACATTTATAGTATAGTAATAGTAGCAGTGTAGATCTTATCTACATTTTAAGTGATATTATAAATCCTGTAAACATATATAGAAGGTAATATTTGGATTTCTCTGGTTCTCTGCACTGGCGTTTAAAGGGATACTCCACCCCAAAATGAAAATTTTGTCATTAATCACTTACCCCCATGTCCTTCCAAACCCGTAAAAGCATCATTCGACTTCAGAACACAATTTAAGATGTTTTAGAATGAAAACCGGGAGGCTTGTGACTGTCCCATTGACTGCCAAGTAAATTACACTGTCAAGGTCCAGAAAAGTATGAAAAACATCGTCAGAATACTCCATCTGCCATCAGTGGTTCAACCATGACGTTATGAAGCGAAGAGAATACTTTTTGTACGGAAATAAAAAAAAACTTTAAAAAAAACTTTATTCAACAATTCGGCACCGTAGCACCATTTTGGAGAGTATCGCTGCAAGCAAAATGCGTACGCTCTTCTGTGTCAGCCGCGACATACACCTGCAAAATGCTGCAATATTACTATTAATGCACATGCAGAATAATTGCACATGTTGAAAGTAGAAGTAATAAATTAAGAGTCATAAATTTAGAATACTTTCATTTATTCATGGCCATGGAAAAAATGCTGAAAATACTCCATTCAAAAGTTTAGGATCGGTAAGATTTGTAAATGTTTTTGACAGAAGTCTCTTGTGCTCACCAAAACTACATTTATTTGATCAGAAATACAGGTAAAGCAGTAACATTGTGAGTTTTCATATATTTAAAAATAAAAAAGTTTAAGTTGAATTTTCAGCAGCCATTACTCCAGTCTTCTATGTCATACAATCCAACAGAAATTATTCAAATATGCTGTTTTGGTGCTCAATAAACATTTCTTATCAGCAGCAGTCTTGAAACTGCTGCTGCATTTTTTTTTTCAGGTTACTTTTGAGAGCTTTTAAAAGAGCAGAATTTTATTTAAAATAGGATTTTTGTGCAACAGTGTAAAAATTCTTACAGGCACTTTGTATCAATTTCAATTAAAATTTGAATAAATAAAATAAAATCTGAGTCACGTGACACTTGGAGGCTAGATGGCGGCTTAAAGTGGAGCGCCGCGCTGCTTGAATTATCCTGATAAGTTATCATAATACAGTCAATTCTAATATCAATTTGTATCCTGATTGATACCGATTTAATAAAATGTCGAAGCAGTCGAAAAGCTCGAACTTAGGAGATATTAAGAGGCATTTGAGATTTGGGGAGGGAGGGGAATGGCTCTGATTAGCATATGAATGAAACAAACAGTTTGCCACAGTACCTATTGGATGAAACCACAACTTATTATTATTTAACAAAAGTATGGTTCATATTAGTGTATGATAACAATATATCATGTAACTTATTTCATGGGCTACAGCTACAGTATAGCCCAGGGGTAGGCAACATCGGTCCTGGAGTGCCGCTGTCCTGTAGAGTTTAGCTCTAACCCTAATCAAACACACCTGAACAAGCTAATCAAGGTCTTCAGAATTACTAGGGCTACAGGCAGGTGAGGTTTTTTTCAGGGCTGGAGCTAAACTCTGCAGGACATCGGCACTCCAGGACCGACGTTGCCTATCCCTGGTATAGCCTAATGAAACACATGAATATACAAGACAAGGAAAGAAAATAGACATTTGGGAGGGATACCTTAATTAAATGTAAGAGCTTTATTGATACAGCATGGAAAAAAAACAACACCACACAAGTACAACAGGGAAGTTGATTTTGAAGGCAGAGTCTTCTTCATCAGACATCATGTCTGCGGTTACAGCCCTTCAGAAGTCCACCTTGTCTGCAGCCAGTACACTCTGCCTCACCTCCAACAACTGTAAACACAATAGTTACATATCAGTACTTTTTTTTTTACCACATTTTTGCAGTGCATACTAATGCAACAGAAAAAAAAAATAATGCAACAGAAAGTAATGGTTCTAATCTGTTTTACCCTCTTTCTCCTCTGGCGACTCCAGGCTGAGGCCTTAGTAGCTGTAGCTCTGGTTGGCTGTATCGGAAACTTCTGCACACTGTTTCATTATGTCTTGCAGGCCACTAGAAACAATTAAAAGGGTGTGTTAAATAACTACACAGAAATGGCCAGAATAAAATAAAATTAAAAACTACACCATAATGAAAATTACTTACCAATATTCCAAGCTTGCAGCCAGGGCTCTGATTAAAAAAAATAATATTTCATTATATTTCAACTCAATTTTATTTATGTAGCACCAATAAAAACAACAATTGTTGACCAAGGTGCTGTACAATCAATCAAATATCAACAACACTCAGAACAACATAAATTACAGCACAGAAGAGAGCTGACACAGCACAATTAACTACAGTTAAAAGCCAGAGAAAAAAGATGGGTTTTGAGTTTAGCTGTAAACTCATTCAGTGTAGAGGCAGTTCTAATACAAACCGGCTGTTCCAGAGTTTCGGAGCAGCAACAGCAAAGGCTCAGTTGCCTTTTGATTTCAGTTTGGCCCGAGGAACGTTTAATAGTCTGTGGTTGGAAGACCTAAGAGATCTTCCAGGATTGTGAGCAGATAATAAATCAGACAGATAAACAGGAGTTAACCCATTCAAAGCTTTAAAAATATGGCAAGTATGGTTATATGGTAAGTTTAATCTGTGGGTGCAAAATTTAGTAAATCATCAGCATGTTTATTTGCACAACAAAATTCACGCTAGCCATTATCTTTCAGTCTTACCCTCATAGCGCCTAAAATTTGCCTCCAAGTTATGTAGCCGATGGACTCCCTCCTACAGAATAAATTTTAAAAAAGGATAAGAGAATTCCAAAATAATGTAACATCTCTGTGTTCTGATTTTGCACATAGCACCAACCAACCAAACTTTTGCCATATTGCGCTGTGTAACGTTTATTTTTTCCACTCTTAGTGGAAGTATGCTGGTTTTGGCGGCACTCTCTGGGCATGTTGAGCAGCCATCAGGCTCTCATGCTCAACCAGAAAGGGCCTTGAACCCCAGTTGTGAAATGCTCGCGGAAGTGACATCGCAGCTGGCTGATCAGCAACCACGTTGGTTCTCTGACCTCTGTGTTATATATAGCTTTGATCAAATCGCAACAATTTTTTTTAACGTAGCACTAGGGAAACGTTTGCCAGTAGTTTTAAAAGTCAATCATTTGCGCAGATAGAGGTGGAATCCTCACGTTGAGGTTTGTGTTAAAGCCTCCTAACCTTAGTAAGCTGCTTTGTTTTCTCACTGGAGCTGTGCCAAAGAGTATAATCTCTTCCTCGCTGTCTTTTGCAACCGCTTTTTAGAATTTCTGTCTAGTAGATGCTGGTGAGAGACCCTGAAAGAACTAGGAAGGCTCTACAAACACTACAAAACAACCACTGAAACTACAAAACACAAAGAAAAATGCTGTCAGCAGCAAAACCTCAAATCACTTGGCAGGGGCTCTTCTTTCAGTCTTTAAACACCTCTCACATCAGACATGCACTCCAAGACAAACAATTGCAGCCTTCTGTTCTCCCCTTACAACTACAAACACTCTGATTAAATAGGCCATTTTCCCACCACACATTATTGGCATGAACCATTCCCATGGGTATGCACATACCCAAATGTACATCTCACTGAACACATTTCCTCAAAACAGAAATACAAAAAAGATATACATATAACTCAAGTGTCAATACCAATATGCCTTCCACAGAATATATAAATACAGATAAATACATTTAGACCACTTAACTTAATGATTGCTATCGGGATGTGAAGAGACTTTCAACCAGCATAGCAAAAAATGTTTCTGAAGACCATCACCTATTGCACCTTTAAGTATACTTAATACAATAAACTTGAAGTATACTACTTTTTGGTAAGGGGACCCTGTAGTGGTAGTGTCATGTGCCCAGAAATAATTCTGCTAAAAGGCAGCTGCTCACTTATTTTCATGGTTTCGAATATTAGTATGCCTATTAAGAACAATAAGTTGCATTGGACACTCAAATCATTAGCTACAAGCATGGCTCACTCCAAGATGGTCTTCAGCAAGACTTTACTTTACAGTATGTGCATGTGTGTGTAATATATATATATGTGTGTGTGTGTGTGTCACGTGTGATGTGGTATTATACATGTATATACGGATGATGGATGATGCGAAGGCAGCCATATTGTGCCCACCACACACCAGCTTTTTGGTGGAGAGGAGACAGAGTGATGAAGCCAATCAGTAGATATGGGGATTGTTAGGAGGCCATAATGGTCAGAGGGCAATGGGCAAATTTTTGCCAGGATGCCGATGTCACAACTCTACTCTTTTCAAAAGACATCCTGGGATTTTTAATGACCACAGAGAGTCAGGACCTCGGTTTAATGTCTCATCTGGTAGATGGTGCTTTTTGACAATATTGTGTCCCCTTCACTATACAGGGGAGATAGGACCCACACAGACCATTGGGTTAGCACCCCCTGCCGGCCTCCCTAACACCTCTTTCAGCAGCATCCTAGTTTTTCCAGGAGGTCTCCCATCCAGGTACTGACCAGGCTTAAGCCCGGAACACACCAAGCCGACGGTCGGCCGTCGGGCAGTTTTTGTTCGTCAGCTGACTAAGTTTTCTCAGTGTGTTCTGCACCGTTGGCTGAAGTTGGTCCTTGTCTGCTTTTTTTTTGGCCAATTCAATCGGCGTCGGAGCTCGTCAGTCAGTCAGGCCATCTGATCATTCTGATTGGCTGTTCAGCTGGCGAACCGGTGCACGGGAGATAGACGTGCTACTTGGCCGTCAGGTGTCGAGCGTCGGCTTGGTGTGTCAGGGCAACTTCTTAAACCTGCTTAGCTTCGTTCAGTGCCTTTTTAATGAATGGATGCCTGCAGGGCCAGTTGATGATGTTGACTGTTCTGCATATTGTTGTTTTTCTTCTGGAATCGTGTTTAATCACAGAAGTTTTTTTTTTTTTTTTTAAGATTTCGTGTCTGTGAAATTTTTGTCCATTTGAGATGCACACTGTCTGTTTTGGATTGTGAGAGTCAAGTCACCATTACTTATATAGCGCTTTTTACATTGCAGATTGTGTCAAAGCAGCTTTACAGTATTAAACAGGGAAGTAGTAGGGGTGTAAATCGGATGGTTCGTCACGATACGATACGATATCAATTCTCATACCCAGTGATACGATATTTGCCGATACCTCAAAAAATTCTACGATACGATTATGATTCTATTCCATACAAGAGTATATCGATCGATATATCGATATTATGATATTAAATACCTATTTTAAACAACCATCTACATTTTTATTAACTCACAAATGCAACCAAAATGTATAACATGAACATTTATCTGAAATTTTCACATCCTGTACCTCAATTGGGACATTCACAACAAAAAAAATATTTTTTAAATAATAAAGAAAATAAACAATTGGAAAAACAATTCTGGCTGCTACTATGACCTCAGTGAAAAAAATCTTTTCTACAGATAACCAAATTACAAGCAATAGCAGAAAATAAATACAATGGAACAAAAACAGTGCTTTTCAGATTTTTCAGCTCAGTGTAAAATAAATTTTCAGGTATGCTACAGAAATGTAATAATCAAATGTAAATTAACTGCATAGTCTTCACTGTATAAATTAAATATAGATTAATAATTTTTGATGTTACAAAGGTTATTTAGTCAGGAGCAGTGAGCACTTGTATTTTTCTTTGACAGCATTAGATTTATTATTAGTTTGCTTTCACTTTTAAGAACTAAAGCACGGATTTAATATACTGATACACAAGCATTTTCTTTCTCAACTGTTTATGTTAAGACATATGCCTAACCGACTGTGTTTACTAGGATATTCTCCAAAATGCGCATTTTGATGTAATTTTGTCTGTATTTATTCATCCATGCACAAAAAAGCGGAAGAGAGCTCAATTTAGTATTTCCACGGTGTAGACGCGGCTGTCTGTGTGCATGCGCAGAAAACTTCTCACACAGCGCTCGACTGTTCTGCCAATAATCCCGAGCGTCTTTTATGCTCGCCTTGTGCCTTCAGGCAGTCTTTATATCGAGTCCTGATACGTGAGTTTGAATGAGAATGCAGGTGTTGGCGGTAATGCATAGATGGACATTATGTGAAAATGTGGACAGTGCCAAAATAAAGGTGCCTATTTATACTACAGATATCGATATTTTACGCATGGCATCGATGCATTGTATCATCAGACAATGATGAATTCAGATATTGATGAATCGTTACACCCCTAGGAAATAGTGTGTCGAAATAGTGTGTTGTTCTCCTCTGGCCAGACAAAATCAGCAGTTTAATTCTAGACTGCAACAAAGTCAGATTGTGCAGAGGACACATCTGGGGCCTTATTTGTAAAACATGTGTATGCACAGATTTGATCTTGGAGTGTGAAGCCCACTATAACATGTCCCATACCTGCGCCCGGTCAGTTGTGGACAATGTTCCCTCTAAGCTGCACACGCGCAGCCGCGCAAAAACAAAAACATAATGTGCTGTGCACACGCAAAAATGAGTTGGGAAAGCCATTTGATTGTATTCTAGTTAAAACAAAAGAATTGCAATGCTCAGGTAAACCGCTATAGAGCTGGTGCTGCTATAGAGTTAGAACCGGTGAATGCTGTTTACAGGTTTCATAGAAAGAGAATGATGTGCGCCAAATGAGTCGCTGTTGAAACCGAATACTTCAATGGTTACAGACGAAATAGCTAAAATCGAGAGCCAACGCAATGACATGTGAAATAAAACGTCCTCATGTATTAAGTCAAGTGAAGTCACCTTTATTTATATAGCGCTTTTAACAATACAGGTTGTGTCAAAGCACTTAACAGTATCAAATTGGAGGATAGAGTGTCAGTAATGTATAATGATAAGATTAAACACTCAATTTTCAGTTAAAGGCATTTCATTATTGAATTCAGAGATGTCATTGTCTAGCTCAGTTTAGTTTAAATAGTATCTGTGCAATCAAATCGACGATAATCGCTAGAAATTAAGTGTCCCCAACTGAGCAAGCCAGAGGCAGGCCTCTGTGACAGAATGGAGAAAAAAAAAAACTTGGGAGAAACCAGGCTCAGTCGGGGGGCCAGTTCTCCTCTGGAACTCATTAAAGAAGAGTGGCTTGATTAAGTGCTGGAAATAGCGCATGATGGGCACAGAACGGTAATAAAACTCCGAGACCTTTACAGTCACACACAGGTGTATTGTGCAAACTGTACTTTAGGTATGTTTAGATAGCTATATAAGAATTCACATGTTCACGTTTTTTTTTTTTCATTTAACTTGCAGATCTCAGTTTAAATGCCTCAGTTTGTTTTCTATTCTCTTCCATCAGTTTAAATGCTTACGTTGTTTTGATATTATATTATATTATGTTAGGCCTATACTATAAACCTAATAAATAATTGACCTTGTTTTTTGATGGAGTGTTTTATGTTCATCAAGGCTCTATTTATTTGATCAAAATACAGAAAAAAAAAAAAACAGTAATATTGTGAACTCTTAGGCTATTGCAATTTCTAATATTGGTTTTCTATTTTCATATATTTTAAAATATAGTGTATTCCTGTAAAGCAACAAATTCCTGTTTAAATTGCAATAATATTTCACAATATATTATTTTGTGAAACAATATTCAGTATTTTTATCAAATAGATACAGCCTTGATGAGCCTAAGAAACTTCTTTAAAAAATGTACTGATCCCAAACTTTTGAACGGCAGTGTATTTTACTGTAAAAATGTTTTCTCAGATAACCTAAAATGTACATAATTTAGTTACATCAAGGGTCAAATCAAATATAAATAGCACATTAAAGTTAGGTTACACACTTTTTTGTGTGCGCAGTGTACAGGCCTGGTATAAAGAATGTTTTTGCTCAGGTGGCCGAAATGTCCACCCAATAGAGAAAAGTTTTGCTCAGCAAGAAAAAAAATTAAAGGGAACATTGGTTGTGGAGTGCACAATTGGGCTACTAAAGGGAAGGTGGTGATGTCTGGATGCATCAGGTGGGAGACTCCTATATGATCCAGGCAAAGTGTGCCAAATTATTTTGGCTTGTTGTGTTCTGCACAATATTTGCTTGAGTTATGGGGTTGGGCTGCCAGAAGAGGAAATGCGCATGGATATACCAGAGGATCCCCCTCCACTACCCAACGTACATGCTGTTGCGATCATGAGAAGTCGGCAGTTAATCCACAGGTTATTTCAACAGGTAAGACCACCCGTTTTATGGAAAAATATTTTTGCTTTTTTAGAATACCACGCCATGCAAGTAATACCTTGCGTCTAATAGGCTACATTTCATTATTTATGTTTTATATTTTTATACCAATTTGTCTAGTTCTATGCAGCTGCTTTGCAACAATGCAAAATTATGAGAAGCAGTAGAGAAACAAACTTTAAAGTATTTCAAACTCGAAACTTTTATTCACACACACCATTTTTTCAAACAATCAACAACAGCACACAGAGTCTGGTTCATCTGAACCAGAGACTGTCGCACCAGTCACAACATAACAAACTGACTGATTCAGCTCTTTCTGTGACTGCAGGACGGCCGCAGATAGCACTCCCCCCTGGCTAGGACAGCTCGAGGTGGATGTTGATGGCCTAGGAGATTCCTCCTGAACGGGAGTGTTGCATGATGCTGTCGCGCTTTGGGAGACAGATCTACTAGGGGCTGTTTTCCTTTGTAAATGTTCATCATCTACAGAAATAAAATTGCACAATCAAAACAACACTTGGTTTCGATTATAACTTATCACATGCCAACTTACCTTCTAAAGCTGGTGCTGACAAAAGATCTGTATCACCTTCTGCACAAACACCAACAACAGCATGATGCCAGCTATTCAGTTGTCCTCCGGTGTGAGGGGTACAGTGCCACTTCCACCTCCCGTGGCCTGAGAGTCAAGTCAAGTCACCTTTATTTATATAGCGCTTCTAACAATACAGATTGTGTCAAAGCACTTAACAGTATCAAATTGGAGGATAGAGTGTCAGTAATGTATAATGGTAAGATTAAACACTCAATTTTCAGTTAATGGCATTTCATTATTGAATTCAGAGATGTCATTGTTTAGCTCAGTTTAGTTTATGTAGTATCTGTGAAATCAAATTGACGATAATCGCTAGAAATTAAGTGTCCCCAACTGAGCAAGCCAGAGACGACAAAGGAACCAAAACTCCCTCTGTGACAGAATGGAGAAAAAAAAACCTTGGGAGAAACCAGACTCAGTTGGGGGGGCATTTCTATATGTTTCTTGGTCTGTTTTCATAATATATATTTGTTTGTTTATTACAATTTTAATTTATAGTTTAATTAATTTAATATGTTTCTGTTGTGTGTGTGTGTGTGTGTGTGTGTGTGTGTGTGTGTATGTATGTATATATATATATATATATATATATATATATATATATATATATATATATCATACTATTTATTATTTTAAAATGTATTTATTCATTTTTCATATTTGTATATTATTGTTTTAATTAACATTTTAAATGTATAAATGTATTATATTTCTATTTTTATATTGTTGTAATTTCTAACAAACTGTAATTTCTTTAAACTGACAGAGTGTGTCTGCCTCCCGAACAGTGTTAGGTAGATTGTTCCAGAGTTTGGGTGCTAAATAGGAATAGGATCTGCCACCCGCAGTCGATTTTGATATTCTAGGTATTATCAAACGGCCGGAGTTTTGAGAACGCAGCGGACGTGGAGGACTATAATGCGATAAGAGCTCGCTCAAGTACTGAGGAGCTAAGCCATTCAGGGCTTTATAAGTAATTAACAAGATTTTAAAATATATACGATGTTTGATAGGGAGCCAGTGCAGTGTTGACAGAACCGGGCTAATATGGTCATATTTCCTGGTTCTAGTAAGGACTCTAGCTGCTGCATTTTGGACTAACTGTAGTTTGTTGATCAAGCCTGCAGAACAACCACCCAATAAAGTATTACAATAGTCTAACCTTGAGGTCATAAACGCATGAATTAGCATTTCTGTATTTGACGCTGAGAGCATAGGTCGCAATTTAGATATGTGTTTGAAATGGAAAAACACAGTTTTACAGATGCTAGAAACATGGCTTTCAAATGAAAGATTGCTATCGAACAGCACACCTAGGTTCCTGACTGATGAAGAAGAATTGACAGAGCAGCCATCAAGTGTTAGATAATGTTCTAGGTTATTACATGTGGGGTTTTTAGGTCCGATAATTAACACCTCTGTTTTTTCAGAATTTAGCAGTAAGAAGTTACTCGTCATCCAGTTTTTAATATTGACTATGCATTCCGTTAGTTTCTCAATTTGGTGTGTTTCACCGGGCCGCGAAGAAATATAGAGCTGAGTATCATCAGCATAACAGTGAAAGCTAACACCATGTGTTTTAGTCTATTCAAAAGAATGTTGTGGTCGATAGTGTCGAACGCAGCGCTAAGATCCATTAGAACTAATAAAGAGATACAACCACGATCAGATGATAGAAGCAGGTCATTTGTAACTCTAATGAGAGCAGTCTCAGTACTATGATACGGTCTAAATCCTGACTGGAATTCCTCACAGATATCATTTTTCTCTAGGAAGGAATATAATTGTGAGGATACTACCTTTTCTAGTATCTTTGACAGAAAAGGGAGATTTGAGATCAGTCTGTAATTAACTAGATCTTTGGGGTCAAGTTGTGGATTTTTAATGAGAGGCTTAATAACAGCCAATTTGAAGGTTTAAATTACGGTGTAACTTTCATACATATGTCACTCAGCACTTCTATTAGACAAACATAGATAGATCGCGATCTAAAAAACTGCTCCATATAACAAATCACTGTAAACAAGAAACGTCTAGATAACTTGGCAACAATAATTAATTGTAAATAATCTTTAAAGTTTTTTTTTTTTTTTTTTTATAATGCAGATTATTCACTCGGTGCCAGCTGTCAGTCTGGGGCTGCACACTTCTGCACGTGTGTGTTATTATGCCGTGACAACGTATCTGTCATGAATCTGGTCTGCACTCCCGGTCACTCACCACTAGAGGTCACCCGCTCACCACATGGACTTTCACACCACACATCACATGGACTCCAATTCCCATCATCCCACTCTGATCACAGCTGTCACCAATATCTCATTGCACCAATCACATGCACACCTGATCACACAGCATCACCAATCACACACACTATTTCACCCTGGACATTCTCTCCCCAGTTGCCGAGTATTGTATGCATTTTCGCTGCTCTACGAAGTCCCGTTAGTTTTCCTTGCCTAGCCTAGCCTTTGTTTTCCCGTGTTTGATTCTCGCCCGTGTTCCCTGGATTATCTCTCTGCCTTGCCCACTGGATTCTGTTCGCCGATCGTCGACCTTTGCTTGCCCTAGGATTACTCTTTGTTTTGTCTCTGCCATACCTGTTTGCCATTGTTTGACCCTGCCTGTACGACCACGTCTCTGCCTAATAAAGTCTGCAAATGGATCCATACGTCTCACGTCTCGTCAGCCCCGTAACAGAATACTCGGCCACACAAGGATCCAGCGGCTTTTCAGATGGACACTGGCCAGGTATGGATACTGCAAGACTGTTATTGACCCTCAAGCAGGGCTTGCGATCGCTCGAGGAATATGTACAAGAGTACTTAGATATAGCCTATTTTTCTGATCTGCCGGACTGTGTACTGATAGACTTTTTTTGTGAGGGCATTAACCAGCCGCTCAAATCAGTACTAACCCTTGAAGGTCCCCGTTCGTCTTTAATGGAGTTCATGGATTATGCTCTATTGACTGTGGGTTCATCGTTCACTGTGGGTGTCGCGGAGGAACGCGACACCGCACTCAATTGTATGATCACAACCGCGCAGGAGCACGCTCACAAAATGGCGGTGCCAGCGGAACCCGTTCACAAAATGGCGGCCACAACAACACCCCGTCATGTTCTTGCTGCCAGTAATGAGCCAGGTCAAGTCACAGTCGATCTTAAAGAGCCCAGTCAAGTCACCGTTGATTTTCATGAATCCAGTCAAGCTACCGCTGATCATCATGAGTCTAGCCAAGTCACAGCTTCTCTTTGTGAGTCAGGCCAATTCACAGCTTCTCTTCACGAACCAAGCCAAGTCACAGCTGATCTTCACAAGCTAAGTCAAGTCAAAGCTGATCGTCACGATTCAAGTAAAGTCAAAGCTGATCTTCAAGAACCAAGTCAAGTCACGGTTGATGTCAGAGAGTCAAGCCAAGTCACAGTGGGTCGTCATCAACCAAAGCACGTCGCAGCTGTCCGTTCAGAGTCTCAGCACGTCGCAGCTGTCCGTCCAGGGTCTCAGCTCGTCGCAGCTGTCCGTCCAGAGTCTCAGCTCGTCACAGCTGTCCGTCCAGAGTCTCAGCTCGTCACAGCTGTCCGTCCAGAGTCTCAGCTCGTCACAGCTGTCCGTCCAGAGTCTCAGCTCGTCACAGCTGTCCGTCCAGAGTCTCAGCTCGTCACAGCTGTCCGTCCAGAGTCTCAGCTCGTCACAGCTGTCCGCCCAGAGTCTCAGCTCGTCACAGCTGTCCGCCCAGAGTCTCAGCTCGTCACAGCTGCCCGTCCAGAGTCACAGCAGCATGACACAGCTGCTCATCCAGAGTCACAGCGCCACGCCTCCGCTGACCGCCCAGAGTCACAGCGTCACGCCTCCGCTGACCGCCCAGAGTCACAGCGCCACGTCTCCGCTGACCGCCCAGAGCCACAGCCCGTCATGGCTGACACACTCAGATCATCAAGGTCAGTCTACCATTATCCTGATTTGATGTCTAGTTTGAGGGATGTACCGCTGGTGTCTGCACGCGCAGCAGGTATCTCCAAACCAACTCACTCTAACTTTCCTGTTCTTCCTCATATTCCCTGTCCGAGACACTTCCCTGATGGGAATCGCTTTGTGTTGCATTTGGGCTGCGTACACCACCGCAGAACTTCCCGAGGTGGCGGCGCCCACTGTAGCTTCTCCAGAGGTGGCGGTCCACACTGCAGAACCGTCAGAAGCAGCGGGGCTTGCGTTGGCACCTTGTATGGTGGTGGCACCCAGCAATGAACTCTGCCTGTGTCCTGAGTTTACCGCTGTAGAACCTCCAGAGGTGGCGGCAGCTGCTGCAGAATCTCCAGAGGTGTCAGCGGTATCCGTCGGCGAAGTCTCGTTCTGTCCTGTCACGGCTATGGAGGCCGCCAAAGAACTTTCGTTCTGTCCTGTCACGGCTATGGAGGCCGTCAATGAACTCTCGTTCTGTCCCATCACGGCTATGGAGGCTGTCAATGAACTGTCGATCTGTCCTGTCACGGCTATGGAGGCCGTCAATGAACTCCCGTTCTGTCCCATCACGGCTATGGAGGCTGTCAATGAACTCTCGTTCTGTCCCATCACGGCTATGGAGGCTGTCAATGAACTCCCGCTTCTGTCCCATCACGGCTATGGAGGCTGTCAATGAACTCTCGTTCTGTCCCATCACGGCTATGGAGGCTGTCAATGAACTCCCGTTCTGTCCCATCACGGCTATGGAGGCTGTCAATGAACTCTCGTTCTGTCCCATCACGGCTATGGAGGCTGTCAATGAACTCCCGTTCTGTCCCATCACGGCTATGGAGGCTGTCAATGAACTGTCGTTCTGTCCTGTCATGGCTATGAAAGCCGTCAATGAACTTTCTGTGTTCCCCACCTCAGTCCTTGTGTCTGTGCATGTTCTGTCTCCTCCTTATGTCTCCATTCTCCCTAGGTCCCAGGCTCTGCTGTGGGTTCCTGATTCGTCGTGGTGGGCTCAAGCTCCGTCGGGTCCGCCCTGGTGGGCTCAAGCTCCGTCGGGTCCGCCCTGGTGGGCTCAAGCTCCGTCGGGTCCGCCCTGGTGGGCTCAAGCTCCGTCTGGTCCGCCCTGGTGGGCTCAAGCTCCGTCTGGTCCGCCCTGGTGGGCTCAAGCTCCGTCTGGTCCGCCCTGGTGGGCTCAACCTCCGTCTGGTGCGCCCCGGTGGGCCTCAATTCCGTCCACTCTGCCCTGGCTTCCTGCTCAGCCTTGGTTCCCGGTCACTCCGCTTCCACAGGGACCTGGCCCTCCATCCCTCCCCCTGTTCCGCCTCCGCTCCACCTCCCTCCTGGATTATAGACTGTATGGAGCGTCTGGAAGCCGCTCTTTGGGGGGGGGGCTCTGTCATGAATCTGGTCTGCACTCCCGGTCACTCACCACTAGAGGTCACCCGCTCACCACATGGACTTTCACACCACACATCACATGGACTCCAATTCCCATCATCCCACTCTGATCACAGCTGTCACCAATATCTCATTGCACCAATCACATGCACACCTGATCACACAGCATCACCAATCACACACACTATTTCACCCTGGACATTCTCTCCCCAGTTGCCGAGTATTGTATGCATTTTCGCTGCTCTACGAAGTCCCGTTAGTTTTCCTTGCCTAGCCTAGCCTTTGTTTTCCCGTGTTTGATTCTCGCCCGTGTTCCCTGGATTATCTCTCTGCCTTGCCCACTGGATTCTGTTCGCCGATCGTCGACCTTTGCTTGCCCTAGGATTACTCTTTGTTTTGTCTCTGCCATACCTGTTTGCCATTGTTTGACCCTGCCTGTACGACCACGTCTCTGCCTAATAAAGTCTGCAAATGGATCCATACGTCTCACGTCTCGTCAGCCCCGTAACAGTATCACACAAAAAATCATTAACTGTTCGCAATTAAATCCTTTTCCTACCTTTTCTTGTAACTCGATAGCATCCATTGATTGCAATGAACGTCATCGGAGATGTTTAATTCACAATCATTCTGAGCATTACTCCTGCTGGTGTTCACATCAATCCACAAGGCTATTTTCATTCAATTATATGTTATAACCTATGAGATAGCCAGTGATCACTAGATTTTATACAGATGTTACTTTCACGAGTTCGCACTAACATATAATATGATTGAGCAATTGTAAGCATATTTGGCGTGCTGTCCGGGAAAAAAAGAAGCTAATGGCATGAGACAGCCGCCGGAGAGGAAATTGTATGTAGCCCCCCAAAAAGTCGTGAAGAAAAAAGTTTTTTTCCAGGAATATGTTTAGCAGTTATGATAAACTGATCGCATGCTGAAATCCAAATTAGACGTCTAAGGTGTGGCATTACGGCAGGGGAATGAGAACGGCCTTTATTTATGGAGTGGACAGCTAAAATGCTGCGTGCCAACCAATCTTTCCCCCACAGGAAGGCAGCAACGACCAAAGAATAGAGCTCGAACAGTGCTGAGGACTGAGGAGCGTCTAGCAGATGAGGGGGCCAAGGAGACGCGAACCAACGATCTTGATAGAACCCCCCAAAACCAACGGAGGGGGCCGCATCAGTGAACAGTTGAATGTTGTTGGGGGAAGATATGAGATCATTGTAAAAGAAAGATAGGCCGTTCCATTGTTTCAGGAATGTTAACTATAAGCTGAGTTTGTGGCGACATGTGCAAGTTAAGGTAATTTGGTCTTCTAGAGCCTGAACCGAAGATGCAAGTGTTAGGAGATGCGAGATGAAGGGGCAGCCTTGGGGAATTATGCGCATTGCGAAATTGAGGTGACCGAGCAGCCAAAGAAGCTCGCGTTTAGAACAATTTTGGCTTTCTACTAGGGCGGATGCGACTAAAAAATTCTGTCGATTTTTTTCTTTTGGCAGAGAGGCCTGAAATTTGGCAGAATCTAAATTGATGCCCGAAAATTCGATGGATTGTATTGGCCCTGAAGTTTTCTCCCGAGCGATGTGAATCCCCAGCTTGGAGAAAACTTTTTGGACGGTCAAGATGTTTGCGGCTGGGATGGCATCGGGAGGTGAGGTGATTAGGAAATCATCGAGCAGGTGAATGATGTGGTGAATGGAGTAATTGTTAGAGAGAATCCAGCAAATGGCTTCTGATAATGTATTGAAAATTTTGGGGCTGCTTTTGCATCCAAAAGTTAGGCATACAGAGAAATATATTTTCCCTTGCCAGCGAATTCTGAATAGATGCCAAAAGTCTGGGTGGATAGGTATCACCTTGAAAGCAGAAGTGATGTCTACTTTAGCCAGCCATGCACCGCGACCTACTTTTTTTTATCATGGTGATCGCTTGATCTATGTCGTGGTAGTGCAATGAGTATTCCTTGAGGGGAATGAGGCTGTTTATGCTGGAAAATAGGGAAGTGCATGGAGGTGATAGATCGATGATCAGGCGTTTTTTCCCCGAAAATGTTCTAGTGGCAACGCTGATGAGGCTGATGCAAAAAAACTCAAAAGGGGGTGAATCGAAAGGGCCAATCATGAAACCGGATTCAATTTCTTTTTTAATCAGATTAGTCACTACATCTGGTTCTGCAAGTACAGATTGGAGATTGTCGCAAATTATGTTCTTGGAGAGAGGGCATGTGACACCGGGGTTGAAACCCTCTTCGAGACCTGAAAGTAGAAAATTGGTGAAGTTAGTGTCTGGGTGGTGGAATAATTCTGTGGATAGCCGAAAAATATAGTCGATAAGTAGTTTTTAGATTTTTTTATTGACAGCTTTGTAGACTGGGCATACCAGATGGGCATGAGCTCCACCGCAATAATTACAGGCATGAAGAAACTTGCAACATTGTCTACTGCATTTCCCCCCATTGAAATTGTGACAGACCTGACCAGCGACTGAGACGTTGAGGCCTTGAACTTCCCTTAGAGTCCAGATCTGCATGAGCAGTTGCAGAGCGTGGGACATAGCTGGTGGATTTGGGTTTGTCCGTGTCTGGGCAGGCAGGGATGGCGGGATTAACTTGAGGGCAGGAAGTTGTGGTGTGGGCTAACGACCTGCAGAGTGCGCCCACTCGGTTGTGGAGATCAGGGTCCAGCACGCCCCAGTAGGGGCACTGATTCTACTGAGCCACGCGAACCGTGCATTTGGCAGAGAATAATTTGTGGTATGTATAGAAATGACCACCTCCGTAGGACAGAGCGAGTTCTGCAACTATGGCCAGATAATCGTTGAGTTCGTGCTGTCTGTGGGGAAAAAACGGAGCAAATTACATCCGTATAGCGGCTGAAAGCGATGGTGAATTCGGAAAAAGAGAGAATGTGAGCAGAGTTAGGGGCGGGATTTTTTAGAGTGACTGAGAAATTCCCGCAATCTATTTGCCGATTAGATTCAGCAACAGGGAGAAGAGAAAGCAGAGATGAGAGATCAATATCTGCACCTGCGAGGATCTGAGACCTGATGTTGTGGGTCACGGGAGGTGGTTCTGAAGCAATGGCATTTGGTGGGGCGGGAAGCGATGTAGCAGATAGTAAAGTGAACTGAGTTCTAGAAAGGAGAGCAGAGCTGGAAGCGAGGGAAATGGGGGCTGTGACTGAAGGAAAAGAGGGAGGAGGCCAGTTAGTTTGCATCGCTGGCTGGTATTGTCCTGAGCTGGCATTTACGGTGAGGGCTGAAGGCCACAGAGAGAAAAAGGGAGTGGAGGATGTAGAAGAGAAGTGGTAGGGTAGCTGGGCTTGACCGGTTAGCGGAGGCATCCTCATGCTAGATTAAAAGCAGGAAAGGAAGAAAAGGGGTGATGGGGTATGTTAGCATGCGATGCAGCAGGCAGCGTGGTGCCTGAAGGAGCTGCGGCATCTGGTTGAGCCAAGGAGTGAGGCGGAACAGGATCTGGAAAGGCAAAGTCTGGGGCGCAGCCCCGGCTTGCTGATGGCCTGCTGTTTCTCTTTGACCATGGGGGGCTGGAACTGGACCTGGAAGGTCATGTGAGGTTCTATTCTTACGGACTCTACTTGTCTTTGAAGGAGTGTTGGTGTGTTCCAGGGAGATGTAAAGGCTGTAGAGCTCGGCTTTACTCATCCGCCGCGAAAACCGGACATCTGAATTGGCCAGAGCTTGTCTCAAACCTGCTATGGTCCATTTTGTTATGGGAGGAATGGACGGTGAAGCGGAGGCGTAAGATAATGCTGAGGATGGTGCTGGTCGTCTTGATGATGGAGGTGAACGAAGTCTTCGATGGCATGGGGCTCGGCGGCGTCACTTGGCCGAGAAGGAGGTGCTTTTTCTCTGGAGGCTTGTGAGGCAAGTGCCTTAGAGCTGGTGGCTTGAGAAGACAGCGTCTTCGAGCCGGTGGCTCAAGTTGGAGTGGCTAGCTCATGGTCAGGAGACGATACTACTTCGGTCATGGTAGCAGACGAGTAATGCTGGAAAACTATCATAGAACAGAGGTGAGTTGGCTGTATATATACGCGTGTTGTGCTTGTTAAGGTGATTAGCTGACAAGCTTCATGTGGACCCGACTGATTATCTGCTCGTGCTCCTCCCAAACCTTGTTAATAAAACATCATATAATAATTCTGTAAATGGTGATCAGCACCCAAATATTGTATATAATGTGGAAGTTACTGCCTTTTGGCGTGACATCTCACTTTTTGCAGAGTACAATAACTTCAAAATAGCGATAAAAATCAAGTTTGAAATAATTTTCATTAAAACATCTAAATTGCCAGATTTTCGGTGTCCTACCTATAATTAATTTTTCTGGACAAATAAAAATCTTTAAAGCCATTTTTCAAAGTTTCACACTCTAGCGAATTGTGGTCTTTTGCTTTTTGTGGAGCAGAGCGGCAATCCACCTGTCACTCAAGTGGCCACGCCCTTAAGTATGCAGAAATTTAAGGCTTAATATAATTTTAACGGATGAGTTATAAACAAATTCACTCCCCTCACAGTTGTCATGAAGGGCAAAATTACCTATATAGACCAAAACCACTTTTTGTACCAGGCTGTAAACATATTTTTTACTGCTGTAAGGGTGGGCATTTTAACATGGGAGGTCTATGGGAATGACTCCCTTTTGGAGCCAGTCTCTAGCGGCCAAACTGAATTGCAGTTTTAGTCACTTCCGTGTTGGTTTCAAGAGAGAGATGGGGAGGTTGCCGCTTGATCTGGTGGCTACGGTGACCTCGGAAAAAGAAAGAAACAGACTAATATTAGTGTAGATGCCATTCTTCTAATGATGTAGCTAGTACATCGGGGGTTATGGGAAGTGTTCCCAGTTCCGGTTGACCTAATTAATGCAGCCTAACAATTAGGGCTGCACAATATAACGTTTCAGCATCGATATCACGATGTCCACATCCACAAGAGTCACATCGCAAGATGTGCGATTTTTAATATAGGCTACTGATCGTTATATTTATACTGACAGCCCGTGCTGTCTACACAGGCTGTGACACAGGGGATGCGACAAAGTGACTGTAGCAAATCCTTTGAACTTTGTGTCAGTACGTCATAAACAGAATGAGGCATCAGTTTACTGTTGGGGATTTGTTGTGCCACGCCACATCCAGTGTAGACAGTATCACTGATTATAATGGGTTCTGTAGTATTTTGTCATCCGGTGTAGACACAGTGAGAGCCACGCAGATGCACATCAACACCGAATTCTGTTTACTTCCGTGTCTGTTTGTTCCTGAAATGACACATACGCACGAAACTGTCAAAATGCATGTCTCAAGTGTCTTTGTAAACACAGTTGCTTATGGCTTAGGTGAAGGTAAACAATTGAGAAAGCAGTTTAATGTTCCTAAGGCTTTCTGTGTCATGAATGTTTATCAAACAACAATACACATAGATTAAAAAAATGTTTTTTTTGTAGCTTTAAGACAGATTTATTAGATTTAATTTATACAGTGAAGACTATGCAGTGTTATTTTACATTTGATTATTCAACCAGTATACCTGAATACTGTTAGACTTACCGGAAAAATATATAGCACTGTTTATTTAATTTATATCTTTGTTCTATTATATTTATCTATGTTTATAATTTGTTTACTTTTCTATGCTGATTTGATTTACTCACCTACACAATCATCTGGTGTTTATTTTATTTTATTTTTTTTTCATATTTATCGCAGAAATACAAAATATCGCAAAGTGAGTTTATTCCAATATCGTGCAGCCCTACTAACAATCCTTTAATGGATTTGAATTACAGAGATGAATTACAGTTTAAAGAGATGGGTCTTTAATCTAGATTTAAGCTGACAGAGTGTGTCTGCCTCCCGAACAGTGTTAGGTAGATTGTTGACATTGAGAGCATAGGTCGTAATTTAGATATATTTTTGAGATGGAATACTGCGGTTTTACATATGCTAGAAATTTGGTTTTTGAAGGAAAGAATGCTATCAAATAGCACACCCAGGTTTCTAACTGATGACGAAGAATTGACAGAGCAGCCATCAAGTGTTAGACAGTGTTCTGGGTTATTACATGCAAAGGTTTTTAGTCCTATAATTAACACCTGTTTTTTCAGAATTTAGCAGAAAGAAATTACTAGTCATCCAGTTTTTGATATCAACTATGCATTCCGTTAGTTTTGCAAATTGGTATGTTTCATTGGGCCCCGAAGAAATATGGAGCTGAGTATTATCAGCTTAACAGTGAAAGCTAACACCATGTTTCCTTTTAACACTTTGTTTCACGGCCAAAGAGCCTTACAAAAAATTGCAGGCATATGCCCTTTTTGCCATATATGGAAAAAATGTAATGTAATTAAACAGTCTCATTTTTAGTGTGGTTGTCTGGGCAGATATGTTTGTGTAATATCAGCATGACTTGTTCAACCTTGCAACAAAGAGCAGAAATATACCATTTCGAAAGCACGTTCCAGACCAGACTGTGAAGTCATTGTGGTAAGGAAACAAGACATTTCAAATGACAGTACAGCTTTTTTTTTTTTTTTTTATGAAGTGAAGTGAATAGGCAGGAGAAAATATCTAACAGAATGTTTCATTAGTGGTGCTCGCCTAAAGCAAACCATCACTAATGTAATCTGCCATACTACATTTTTTTTTTTTTTTTTTTTTAATTGGTTTGGTACTATTTTCATAAGTAAGGTGTACATTTTCAAAACTCATTCTTTCAAAACCTGATCTCATGATTTCATTGTAGTTGCAAATATTTTCATTCCACATAATCATTGTTTCAGAACACAAAATGTATTGAGAACATTTGATTTAATCACCAAAACACAACAGTAAGATCTCCTATCAAATTCAGTAGCAAACAATACAAGGTACAGGTTTCAAATCACCCTCGGTGCTGAATGAATGTTACTGTACTCTAAAACTGTATACACAGCCATCACAGGGAATGTTACACTTACATTCAGACAAACTGACAAAAGCCATATTAAAAAAATTGTTTATACAACATAAAAATGTGATCAAAGAACACATCAAAAGTCATTTACATATACAAGCAAAAAAAAAATGTAATTTAAATTTTTACAACAATACTGTGGTTTCATGTGGAGATGTAGACCTGTAAATGTAGAAATATACATTAATTATCAAGTCTTCAACATTTGGCCATAAATGTTCATCAATATGAGAGTGATTGTATTCATTGTTCAGGCACTGCGGGAAAAACCTTCTGGCATGACGAATGCAGGCTTGACAGTGGTCTGCAGTTATATCATCACAAGCTTCATCCATGGCTCGATGAAGGGTGACATGCTCATGGGGGTGGTGATCATTCACCTTCCTCCTCCATGTAGAGAAGGATTCCTCAGTTGGGTTGAGGAAAGGAGAGTATGGGGGAAAGTAGAGGGTCATGAACCGAGGTTGTGCCTGAAACCATTCCCAAACCAGCTGTGCATGGCGGAAGCTGACATTGTCCCACACGATCACCCTGACAGCCCTGCTCAAGCTCATTTGGAAAAGTTATCAGGTGTTCAGTGTTGTATGATCCTAGAACTGGTCTATGGCCTACCACACCATCTTTAGATATAGCTGCACACATTGAGATGTTTCCCCCACGTTGTCCAGGCACTTGGATGGTTGCCCTTTGGCCAATAAAGTTATGTCCACGGCGTCTGGTTTTGCCAGATTGAAACTGGCCTCATCAACAAAAATATACTTATGATTCATAGCAGCATCCAGCTCCATCACCCTCTAAAATAATAATAATTTGGTTAGCTCTTTTACAAATAATAGTTAACATTGTTAGTCAGTACAATAAGTTGCATGTCATACAGTACACCAATTTAGTGTTGTACCTGAATATATTCTGAACGCAGTTGTTTCACCCAGGCATTGTTTCTCTCAAAAGACACCAGGTAAATTTATTTCATAGAAATCTGGTGCTTCTTCAAAAGGCGGGCAATAGTTGGACCATAAGTGGCTACAACAAATTGCTCTGAAACTATTGTTTATACAGTAGGTCATACATACATACATTATATATAAGGTAATATATCGATAAACATGGTGGACTGTTTTATTTAATTCAAATATTGTTTGAAATTTACTATAGGTCTACTGCTGGGTTAAATTAACACAAAATGGGTTTTTAAGTTAAAATGACACACAATATGACAACAGAGGCAACAGATAATAAAAGATAAAAATTTATTACACCAGTTCAGAAAAAAAGCAAAGCAACTCCATACTTACACAGCTTATACAGTTAAACCAAATTCTTTTGAAAAGTTTGTTTAAGAACAGATTTTGTTCATGTTTTTCACCCAATGACGAAGTTAAATGATTATGGCCAAACCGTCATGCCAATAAAAACACAGTAATAAACACTGAAAGTCAAGATTAAACTACTCAAGATTAAAATAGCGAACTGACAGCATTTTACCGTCTTTTATTTTACTGTTTTGATTCACGTCCTCAAGCACCATTTTGACTAGTTCAGTTCCCGGCTTTACCGCTCACCAATCATCTCTCAATGTTGTGAGAACATACTCGGACAAAACCCACCAGTTTTAAATGAACACATTCCAGTCAGTTTCAAAAATCTCTCTCCTCTTCGTTTCGATTAGTTTTCTTGTATTTTCGACACATATTCCTGTCATGATCGCCGCAAACACCGACTCGAACATCTCAAACACCATTCCAGCTGTTTCCAGTTCCCACTCTCATTAACTGGTCCAGTTTTAAATGAACACACTCCAGACAGTTTCAAAGATGTCCCTCATCTGCACTTTGATTAGTTTTCTCCTATTTTCCACACATGTTCCCATCTTAAGCACCGCAGACACGGATTTCATCACACACAGAGCCGGTTGCATTTGAACTCGCGTGACTTGCTGCATGCTCTCTTTCATGTCCTCCACATTCCTAACCCAGCACCGTCGGGTTACGGCCTCCATCGCCGCTTGCATTCACTCACTGAAATAGAAAGTGCATGTATATTTTAATACATTGTTGTTTCTTTTGTTCACAGATTCCTTGGCACAGAGGAAAGTTTCAGCAGCCAAGCATTCCAATATAGGTTCAGGATAAGCACCGTGGCTGAATCTGTGCACATGACATTCAGGGATCTTGTATTTTAATTACAAGGGAACATTCTCTATTGTCCTCCTCGCACTGGCTGATGCCGTGTATCGATTCACTTTTCTACAAGTGGGTGACTTTTGAAGAACAATCGACGGAGGGGTTTATAGTGGTTCAGCACTTGGACGAGCAATGGAGGCCAAAAAGTTGTCTTTGCCTGCAGACTGCCCTTTGCCAGGGTCAGGGGCGCAAGGGCCAGTGTCATACACCATGGTGAGAGATGCAGTATTTACCAAACATGGCACTTCAGAAAACTTACCATCGACACCAACAGATGAGGAAACTGCTTCCCATGCCTTTTCCTTTGCATTCAAATCTTTGTACAAGTAATTGTGAGAAATTTTTTTTTCGCCTCCACGATGAGACGAGTGTCATCCATGTCACCTTGTTTTTGAGTAGTTTTAGGTCCACCAGCCTGTCACGTGATTGCCTACTGAGATGCGAGTGTCTCTATCTCCTGAGTTGTCATGTGGGACTGTGTCAGTTTCCATCATGCAGTGCTGGTTCAGGAACGGTTTCAGACTCATCCTCAGTTCATGACCATGATTTTTCCCCATACTCTCCTTGCCTCAACCCAACTGAGGAATTTTTCTTCCTCCTCTGCAGGTGGAATGTGTGTGGAAGGTGTATGATCTCCATCCATATGGATGAGGCTTGAAATGACAAAAGTGTAGAGCAATGTCAAGCCTGGATTCATCATGCCAGAAGGTTTTTCCCATGTGCATGAACAAGAAGGGCATTCACTGGAATGCTGATGAAAATTTATGGCCAAATGCTGAAGACCAGTTTGAAGTTAGTTAATATTTTTAATATTTCAGATCTCCATTTATGTATATTACACTTATATTAGTTACTTTAGATGTGTTCCATGATCATGTTTTTCATGTTGTATAAACGTTTTTTTTTAATATGGGTTTTGTCAGTTTGTTTGAATGTAAGTGTATATCCATTGTGATGGATGTGTATACAGGTTTACAGTACAGTAACATTGATTCAGAAAAGAGGGTGATTTGAAACATGTATCTTGCAATGTTTGCTACTGAATGACCTGACTGTTAGAAATTTGTAAGTTGAAAGAAGATCATACTGTTGTGTTCTGGGGCCTCATTTATAAAGCGTGCGTACGCACAGATTTGATCTTAGAGTGTGCATACGCTTAAATCCACGCCAACGCTCATATTTATAAAAACGGTCTTTGACGTGGAAAAGTGCTTAGCGTCATGTCAGGGTCCGAGCAGACGTACGCACTTTTTATTGTCGGAGTAATGCAGAATTTTTCAAATGTAAGCTGTTCTTGCAGGTCGGTGTTCTAAATTATGATGATTGGTGATATTTTATATGTTAATGATATTAATTAGGAGTCGTTTACAAGGCAGAGAGCTGAAACCATTCAATTGCGCGCAAGTTCAAGATAATTTGCAATTCATAGATTTCACATCTGAAATAGGCGCGTACGCTCGTTTTCTGTTCGTACGTTCATTCTATGAATCGCACGTACGCATTTCTGAAAAACGATCGTAAGATCAAATTTAAGACGGTTTCTGCGCAACATTTTATAAATGAGGCCCCTGGTGATTAATTCAAATGTTCTCATTACATATTCCTGTAATCTTTTGTTTTGAAACAGTGGTTACGTAGAATGAAAACTAGACAACAATAATGGATACATGAAATTCGGTTTTGAAAGAATGTTTGACAGTTGTGATATAGCTGTGTAGAGCTTTGCAATAAGAGTTTTGGAAATGTGTACCTTACTTGTGAAAAATATTACTAATGTGAATAAAAAATTAAAAAACTGTAAATTGACATTTGGAAAGCAATAAAACAAAACATTTCATTCATCTCAAATTAAGCCACTCTTTCATAACTCTAGCAAAGGTTTTCATCCAGCAAACACACTGTCACTCATAAAACAATGTTAAACACTAACAAATATTACACATTGTAAAATTTCATTACAAAACGAACTGTTTTGAGAAAACCTAAGTATTGAGAAATGTGTCCTAGTGATTGTGAAAAACTGTAATCAGATGATTTTGAACTTGCGTCTTTTGTGCAATGTTTTATATTCAGACCACATATATGAAGCTGCAGTTATCTCTTTGGACGCACAGAGAGCATTCAACCAAATGGAATGGGCCTATATGATATCAATACTGTAAAAGCTTGGTTTCTGTCACAAATATACAGAGTGGACTAATGTGATACATTTGTCTCCATAAGCCTCAGTAGTGACCAATCAAAATATCTTAGTCCCCTTCTCAAATCAAAGGGGGACAAGACAAGGTTTTCCGCCATCCTCGTTTCTTTTCGTGATCATGGTAGAGCCTTTAGCAATATATAGGGGAGACTGGGGACGGTTGCAACACTTTTGTATTTCCTTCAGTTTCTCAGAGACATTTTTTTGTGGAAAGCCAAAATTTTAATACATTAAACCCACATGTGTCAGATACCTACCCACACTGATGTAACATGCATACGTATGATAATATACAGGTGCATCTTAATAAATTAGAATGTCGTGGAAAAGTTCATTTATTTCAGTAATTCAACTCGTTTCACAAATTGTGAAACTCGTGTATTAAATAAATTCAACGCACACAGACTGAAGTAGTTTAAGTCTTTGGTTCTGTTAATTGTGATGATTTTTGCTCACATTCAACAAAAACCCACCAATTCACTATCTCAACAAATTAGAATACTTCATAAATTTTTTTTAGTGAATTGTTGGCCTTCTGGAAAGTATGTTCATTTACTGTATATGTACTCAATACTTGGTAAGGGCTCCTTTTGCTTTAATTACTGCCTCAATTCGGCGTGGCATGGAGGTGATCAGTTTGTGGCACTGCTGAGGTGGTAGGGAAGCCCAGGTTTCTTCATCTGCATTTTTTGGTCTCTTGTTTCTCATTTTCCTCTTGACAGTACTCCATAGATTCTCTATGGGGTTCAGTTCTGGTGAGTTTGCTGGCCAGTCAAGCACACCAACACTGGTCATTTAACCAACTTTTGGTGCTTTTGGCAGTGTGGGCAGGTGCCAAATCCTGCTGGAAAATGAAATCAGCATCTTTGAAAAGCTGGTCAGCAGAAAGAAGCATGAAGTGCTCCAAAATTTCTTGGTAAACGGATGCAGTGACTTTGGTTTTCAAAAAACACAATGGACCAACACCAGCAGATGACATTGCACCCCAAATCATCACAGACTGTGGAAACTTAACACTGGACTTCAAGCGACTTGGGCTATGAGCTTCTCCACCCTTCCTCCAGACTCTAGGACCTTGGTTTACAAATGAAATACAAAACTTGCTCTCATCTGAAAGGAGGACTTTGGACCACTGAGCAACAGTCCAGTTCTTCTTCTCCTTAGCCCAGGTAAGATGCCTCTGACGTTGTCTGTGGTTCAGGAGTGACTTAACAAGAGGAATACGACAACTGCAGCCAAATTCCTTGACACGTCTGTGTGTGGTGGCTCTTGATGCCTTGACACCAGCCTCAGTCCATTCCTTGTGAAGTTCACCCAAATTCTTGAATCGATTTTGCTTGACAATCCTCATAAGGCTGGGGTTCTCTCGGTTGGTTGTGCATCTTTTTCCTTCCACTCAACTTTCTGTTAACATGCTTGGATACAGCACTCTGTGAACAGCCAGCTTCTTTGGCAATGAGTGTTTGTGGCTTACCCTCCTTGTGAAGGGTGTCAATGATCGTCTTCTGCACAACTGTCAGATCAGCAGTCTTCCCCATGATTGTGTAGCCTTGTGAACTAAACTGAGAGACCATTTTGAAGGCTCAGGAAACCTTTGCAGGTGTTTTGAGTTGATTAGCTGATTGGCATTTCACCATATTCTAATTTGTTGAGATAGTGAATTGGTGGGTTTTTGTTAAATGTGAGCCAAAATCATCACAATTAAAAGAACCAAAGACTTAAACTACTTCAGTCTGTGTGCTTTGAATTTATTTAATACACGAGTTTCACAATTTGAGTCGACTTACTGAAATATGAACTTTTCCACGACATTCTAATTTATTGAGATGCACCTGTATGTACAATTTAAACTTGAACAGACAAAGTCAAACGTTGCAACTGACCCCTAGCAGGGGATGGTTGCAACAGCCCATTAATACAGTTGCAACATTCATTAAAATGTAATAATAAAAAACATTATATAACATCATATTGCAATTTCTTTATTTTATTTGTGAACAGACAAAATGTAAATTGTTAAATTGGCCGTATAAAGACAAAGACTGGTAAAAGAACAAGTAACAACCATGTTTTGGTTAATTATTACGCCAACAAAAAATTTGAACAACAAAATATTTTTTAATGAAAATCTAGACTGAAAATTCACTGAACTACTTCTGTGAACACCTGAACTGAACTCTGTGTCTGTGTGTGTGTGTGTGTGTGTGTGTAAGGTAGTGTACAGGGATTAAAGTTCTCCGTCGCTACGACGGATTTCCGTTAATTGCAGCGAGTCTACGACGGATTTCCGTCATTTGCAGGGTTTCTGCCTGTCTTTAATGTCTTAAATTCACTTTTCATAATGCAGCCTGCTGAGGGGATGTGATCAAAGCCTGGAGTGAAACGAAAGCACGTTCCTCTCTCCGCTCGAAGCGTTCTGTAATCACTCCGCTCGTGATCCACTCCGGGTTTTCTGTTCCCGCTCACGGAAAAGCTGCTCCCTGTTCACTCCATTTGAAAAGTTATCAGGGATTTACGACGGATTTCTGTCAATTGGAAAAAATGAGGGGAAAAGAAACTTGTAGTGCATTATTGTTGTTGTTCTGCCGGCACACCAAAAATCATCCCCGCCACAGCTGCAGCTTCTCACTGACAACATAGTAACGCCGCTCGCATCATTCACAGTCGGGTTATTAGCAGAGAACACGGAGCAGAATTTGAATTTCGGCGCGGGATTGCGGCTATTAATGATCTACTTATTCCGGCAGGTTCGACGGAATGTATCACATTTGCACGTGCTTTTGAGTCTTGAGAACTCATTTTCATTTTCTGTGCACAGATCGCGATAGGGAGAGTGACAGCTTTTAATAATTATTAAGGGAGTTTGCAAATGTGATATTGATTTAATACAACTGATCAATAAACAAGTACTGCATGATTTTGCTCTACATCATCAACGAAAATAGTTCTAAATAAAGTAACAGCTGAGCCGCTGCGCATCTCTAAAAGCAAACACAGCTGTGTTTCATTCATGAATGAAAGTGCGTTTTTGAACGAATCTAGTGAGTCTTGATTCATGATTACCCATTCATAAAGACAGTCACTTGCTTCATTCCTGAATGAATCAGCCGTTCGAATGAATCAATTGAATGAATGATTCAGTGCTAAAATCAGTGACTTACCGCCACCTGCTGGTGGTTTCAGTTGAGGGGCTACTGTATAATTTGTTATTTAAATCATTTAATAGTTCTGTATTCAAAATTGTATATTTAAAACATTAATCTCCACATTAATTTATGAATTGAATTGCACTCATGCCACCTCTTAGCCTCATTAAACGTCTGAAAATGTACCTACAAGCCACTTTTGTGTTCTTCTACAAATTAATTTTTTTAATACTAATTTCATATAATTGGTAACTTATTTGTCTTACTCTACTTCTTATTATATATTTTTTTAAATAGAAATTTTAAAAAGCTTATGAACATAAATTTTTGAATTTGACACAGATGAAAATGATGCCATTGCAAAAAAGAAAATGCCCCTGTAAGTCACTTTAAGGAGTCAAATGTCACCTTGTATTAGGAAGGCTAATTTTTTATCAGAATTTTTGATTATTGATCAGAAGGTGCTCCTAATTAAATTAGGATGACAAAGCTCCTAAAAAGAATAGTAAGCATAGAGCCATGTGTAACACATTAGATCCATGCATGAGGTCTTAAAGAGACAGCAGCCTAAATAAACCTGCTGCTGTCTTTCGTTATACAGTGAAGACTATCCAGTGTTATTTTACAGTTGAATAGATTATAGTTAGACCTAACTGAAAAAATGTAAGTACTGATAATTTAATTTATATCTTATTTTTTTTGTTTGTGCTATTGATTGTCATTAGTTTATTTAATTATTTACTAAATTATTCAAAGACATACTTGTCTTTTTTAGTTAAATGAGTGCAGGTGATTCTTGGGTGGGGAGGGGGCGTGGTCCATGGGAAATAGTCCTGCCACCACAACTGGAAAAAATCCTAGAGGAAACACTTCATACATTTAATAAAATTAGAAAAATGCATTTACAAAAGGTAAAAAGAAAATGCCCCTGTAAATCACTTTGAGTCAAATGTCACCTAGTATTAAGAAGGCTAATCTTTTATCAGAATTTTTTATTATTGATTAGAAGGTGCTCCTAATTTTTTTAAATTAGGAGGACAAGTGCCCCTAAACTGTGTGTGTGACAGGTATGGCTGTGGAATGGGGTTTGGCCGAGGAAAAAATTTCAGTCAAAAGATTTTTTTTTTGCTTTAACCCCTGAGTGTATGTGACTACACTACCTGGTGAGCCCATGCCTTGCATTGCCAGCACTGTACCCAAACCTCTCTTGGTCTCGAATAACTCTACAAACAAACAATGCAGAAGTCCTCTTCTTTGTCAGAGTCAGAGTCATTGTCTAGGTTTTTTGTCTTTTAGTTTTTTTCCCTGTTGTTTTGATTTTATTTTCATTTAAATTTCTCCTAGTTTTCTGGTGCTTCTTTTCCAATTCCAATGCCTCTTTCTCTGGGGTGTCTGTAAGAATTGCAGTCTTCCGCTTTCTCTTCCCTTTTGTGATTTTTCTTGGTCCAAAGACAACCTCTTTCAACACTTTCTTGTTTACATACACTTTTTTTATATCTTCCTATTGCTTACCTCTTTGGTGTTTAGACCATGGAACAGATCAGCTGCAGTTTTTAAGTATTCTGCAAGGCTCTTTTCTTGCTGTTCTGAAAAGACCCTCCTGGGAGTCCAGTACCCTGCCTTTGCCTCCTCTCCTGGGCCTAGCTTCTTTCTCTTTTTTATAAACCGATAGAGGGTTGTGTGGCAAATAGCAAAATCCTTTGCCAGAGACCTCACTGTCCTGCCTTCAATATATTTGCTGCTGACTTCAGAACAGATAGAGGGACACCCCTATCTGTTGTGCGTTTCCTCTATCGTGGCATACTGTAAACAAAGAAAAAATACAGACTACATTGTGGCCTAGTTTGAGAGTATGTACTTTAAAAAGGAGGTATACCTGGATATTGAAAGGGTTATTTATTAATCCATGAAATTACAATTGTATTATGTAAATATGACAAGCTTTTACATCAGTGTTGTGATAAGGGACAGTTGCTGTCCCTACTGTCAGCCATGATGAAACTTGCTATGCTAGCTAGAGACAATAGCTTTAACACTTGATAGCTATGACTATAAGAAGCTAAAAAAACACTGATTTAAATTATATGAATGAATAATGCTTCACAAAAACAGTTTAGACAGTATGAGAAATATTTTGAACATTAAAAAAAAAAACTTTTTTACCTCAAAATTAGCTTTTTCCTGAAGGAATGGTCAAATATGGCTGATTTCTTTCAGATCGGGAGAGGGGCTAACTGAACATGCGCAGTATGAGCGTCATCACTCTAGCTCATTCCTGATTGGAGGGATAAGTCATGTTGCAACTGCCCCATGTTGCAACCGTTCCCGGTCTCCCCTACAACAAAAGACAGATATTCAACAAGTTGTTATAGGAGGCCTTCCACAGCATATTATATGCAGATGATATTCTGTAGTATTTAAAATCCTAATGAGTGTATTCTGCGTCTCCTCACTTCCGTTATAAGATTCGGGAATATTTCAGGTATTACTGGCCACGTACACACTGCAAGTTTCAAGGGTTACTCCACCCCAAAATTTAAATTTTGTCATTAATCACTTACCCCCATGTCGTTCCAAACCCGTAAAAGCTTTGTTTGTTTTCGGAACGCAATTTAAGATATTTTGGATGAAAACCGGGAGGTTTGTGACTGTCTCCTTGACTGCCAAGTAAATTCCACTGTCAAGGCCCAGAAAAGTATGAAAAACATTGTCAAAATAGTCCATCTGCCATCATTGGTTCAATCTTACTGTTTTTGTACGGCAAGAAAATAAAAATATGACTTTATTCAACAATTAGTATAATCTGCTTCAGTGTAGCACCATTTTGGAGAATATCCGCTGGACACAAACAGCATACGCTGTTCTGTGTCAGCTGCGCCACAAGGATATGCTGTTTTCTAGGGGTGTGCAGCGAAGCCAGTATTTGTATCTGTAACAATCACAAAATTATTCGTATCTGTATTCGGATAAAACCGGAAGTAGGCGGAGCTTGAACCAGAACTTCGTACAGTTATTCTTGATAAGACCGTTATGTTTCTGGTATTACAGCCTATTTTTTTCGTAGTTATCACTGAACAAATATGCCGTGTTTAACTAAGATAATTATTTTTTTTTATGATTATTTATTTAAATATGTTCTAACAGTCGGAGCCGATACCCTTGTATTGTATAGGCAGTGCTTCGAGATGCAGTGCGGTTGTGCTTCGAGCAACGCGAGTTCGAGTTCCAGCTTGGTAACCTTCCGTGATCCAATAAATAAATATTTAAATATCTTCTAATTAAAACAGTAAGGGTTCCTACGCAGTTTAGAAATATGGAAATTGATTTAAGTAGCCTAATTTACAGGAAATGCATTGAAGGCAACTGCAACACTGCTATTTTATTTGCGCTTATTTCAATCTTTTAAACTTATTTACTAAACACACTTGTTACTACGTTGTAATTTTAGAGGTTTATGTAAAACAACATGATTTCATTTGGCTCATCGGTTCCTAAAAAGTAGCCTATTTCACTTAAGTAATTTGCAGGTCTGCTATGGAAAGTATGGAAACATATTTGTGTTTAGACAATTTGCCCTATTCAGTGTTCTAAAACTTAAAATGAATCATTTCTAAAAAATAAATTTATCATACAAGTAGAGAGATTTCATGACAAACATTTAGTTATCATTTGAACACGACTGAATTAATTCAAGGCTTTTTGAACTTCACTAAACAAATGTGCGTGTGCCACACAAACCAGCAAAAGATGAAGCAAGCATGTAGGTCTAGTAGAACATTTATCTGTATCTAAGCTGATTATTAGCTTACTCTTTACAGAGTTGGTTTGGTTTGGTTTTTGAGAGACGGAGACACGCAACGCGGCTGTTTGATTGGTGATTGCGCTGTGCTTATTCCATTCATTCATGTTTCGTATCATAGCCTATAATGTTTAAATCATTGCCTTTAAATATACACAAATAGTAGAACGTGTATGATGTATTATTTTAGATAATATTAGCCTACTCTTGCCAAGCTCTGATTTATGAGAGATGCAAGGAGAGGCAACAGCAAGCGGTGTTTGATTTGCACTCTTTTCATTCGTAAAGTTTACATTCATTCATTCACTTCACACACTCATCATTGCGTGAATATAGAGGTTTGTGTAAAATATCGCACTGATCCACTGGCTCACCTGTGAATCTAGCAAACACGTGCTGCAGCCTCAGCTGAATATTCGGGCAGAATTATTCATTATCCGCTATTCGTTTTAAAAGCCATTATCCGCGCCTTTCCGAATAAGGTATTCGGCTTCGGGGCACACCCCTACTGTTTTCATTCAGATCAAAGCGTAAATACACATAGAATATGTATCTGTGCGGTGCGGCTGACACAGAACAGCGTAACCATAGCAACATTTTTTACCCGTTAGAAAAATTTACCCGTTTTGTGTCTGACATTTTTTGGCCAAAGACTTCTTTTGTCTGTCGATTTTAACTAAACTACCGCTGATAGACGTGCTGTGTTTTGTTTATGCTCGGGAGGCTGCTTTGGAGAGCGCTGTCTTGCAGTGTTGCCATGTCCTCATATTTACAAGCGCTTTTAGGCATGTTGTTTGGTCTCATAAAGATAGGCACTTTATGGACTTAATAAAGTGGTCTGTTGCAACTAAAGGAATATATTATTTTTTTGTGTTTTCAAACAAAGCATTTGGGTGTTTTAGTGTTTTTTTGTGCTGGTCCTTGTTTGTTGTTGTTTTTTCTATGAAGATCTGGCAACACTGAGCGAAACTAGCCCCATGTCAAAATGTGCTGTTAAGACTTCTTTTACTGTTATTTTCTCACATACAGACAAAGACACATTTCTGATGCGCGGTTAAATACATCATTAACAACTAGTTGTTCAGTTCTGTACACACTGTGTAGAATTTCTGTAAATGCGGTTGTCACTACCTGTATTTTTTGGGAGTTAATGTGGTTGTCGAATGCGGTTGTCACTCCCGTATTTTAGTGAATTATGTGTGTACAAGTCAGGTCAAGTCACATTTATTTATATAGCGCTTTTAATAATACAGATTGCGTCAAAGCAACTTTCCAATATCAAAATAGGAAAATAGTGTCAATAATGTAAAATGACAAGATTAAACACTCAATTTTCAGTTAAAGGCATTTCATTATTGAATTCAATGATGTCATCGTCCAGCTCAGTTCAGTTTAAATAGTATCTATGCAATCAAATCGACGATATCGCTGGAAATAAAGTGTCCCCAGCTAAGCAGGCCAGAGGCGACAGCAGCAAGGAACCAAAACTCCATCAGTGACAGAATGGAGAAAAAAAACCATGGGAGAAACCAGGCTCAGTCGGGGGGCCAGTTCTTCTCTGGCCAGACGAACCAGCAGTTCAATTCTAACTGCAGCAAAGTCAGATTGTGTAAAGGACTCATTTGGTTCCCGTGGTTTTGTCCTGATGGCTTTCTAGGTGACCAGGGATCTGTCTCTGGGGCTCATCTAGGTGTCCTGATCTCCGCTGACGTTCAGGGCTGTAGAGATCATCTTTAGGTGCTGATCCACCATCTGATCTGGAGACAGACTGGATCTGGTGACTGCAGTGACCATCTGATCTGGATACAGACTGGATCGGGTGGCTACGATGATCTCGGAATAAGAAAGAAACAGACTAATATTAGCGCAGATGCCATTCTTCTTACGATGTAACAAGTATATCGGGTGTTATGGGAAGTGTTCCCGGTTCTGGTTGACCTAATTAATGCAGCCTAACAATCCTTTAATGGATTTGAATATTAGAAGCGTATTACTGTATTATGTGTAAGCCAGGTTGAGGAGATGGGTCTTTAACTAAACACTAACGCACATAACTAATCTAAACAAACAAACATTGGGGAATCACTCATACATGGAGAAAGGGCAGATTAGACTTGATGGCCATATAAGTGCCGTTTATAACGGGGTCTACAGCTTGTACTAAACCTCTGTTTCATTTAGATACTTGCATTGCCTTGGTCTTGATGAGTGTCCGGGTGCAGTCTCGGATGAAAGTCTTGATGGTTTCAAGGTTTGGACTTGCAATCACGTTCTTCCTGGTTTGAAGAGTGATGAATTCCAAAGATGTCCTGACTCGATTGGGAGTTTCTTTACAGGTGGAAAGTGAAAAAAGAGCTAAGAGAGACATCTGCTGAGATCCGAGGATCTTTGTTGAACGGAAAGACAAGGCCGAAAGCCTGGCACAAAAACGTAAGGTTTCCAGAGGAGTTCTAGCTCGCATCCTCATCTTCTCAGCATCTAAAAGAACCGCAGACTGGTGAGGCAGGTCACTGACGTGAGAGCTTTATCTCCTATCGAGGTCACACCTTCGGGGAGTCAAAGAGCTAATGGCGACTTGCCCTTTCGGTGGGAAAGTTTACTACTCTTTGTCTCTGAACATGGTAATTTGCATATGTATGTTGATGCAAAAACTACTAAAGATTCTTAGAACACTAATATGTTGCCTATGTACCAACATAAAATATACACTCATTTAGATCATCAGAAGATGAATTCATAGAGACCAAACACAGTATAGGTAAGGTTACATGAATGATAAGCATGCATAAAGCAGTACACAATACAAAAGACAATATACAAGAACAGTAACAATATACACAATGACCTGAAGGATATGTGTGTTCATTCAAAGAAAGGTTTTTCTATTAATTAATTAGAGAAGAGTCCATTTTTATGGGCATTATGTGTCTTTCCTAAGGGGAAATGGAGTGAGAGTTGCTCTACCCGCATTCCTTTGAGCAATAAAACTAGTGTTATCAGATGGGCCAGGACTGAAAGGACTGATTGCCAGCGTGATGGATCCACCATCAGTGAGAGCAGCTGGCATCCCCATTGCCTCAGCACTGGCTATCACAGAGGCTTTTCCCTATCCTCAGTGCTTCCTGTTATGGCTACACACTGCACTCCAGAGGCCTATCCTGTCCATTAGTCTGCCCCAGAGGCCTCTCCTGCTCATGAGTCTGCCTCAGAGGTGGCGGCATCCTCTGCAGAATCTCCAGAGGTGGCGGCTTCTGAGGTGGCAGCGTCTGCTTCTTAACTCTTCCTGTCCTGTCCTGTCATGGCCATAGAGGCCGTTCATGAACTCACAGTCTGCCCTATCATGGCCAAGGAGGCTGTTCATGAACTCTCTGCCTGTCCTGTCACGGCCATGGAAGTACCTAAAATAATTCTTTTCTGAACTCTCAGCCTCCTCTGTTGTGGCTACTGGCTATGGAGGCTGCTCAAGAGCTCTCTGCCTGTTCTGTCACAGTCAAGTGGTAATCGGCTCCGCCCCAGCTTCCACTGCTCCATGGTCCAGGCCCTCCACTGTTCCACAGTCTGCCACTGTTCCATGGCCCAGGCCCTCCACTGTTCCACAGTCTGCCACTGTTCCATGGCCCAGCTTCTCAACTGTTCCATAGTCTGCCACTGCTTCACAGCCTAGCCACTGCTCCACAGTCTAGACCTGCCTCTGTTTCACGGCCCAGGTCCACCATGGCTCCACTGCCTAGGTCTGCCATTGCCCCATGGTCCAGGTCCACCATTGCTCCACAGTCCTGGTCCTCTGCCATGCCATGATCCAGGTCCTGTTCCCCTGCATGGGCCTGGCACTCTGACCCTCCCCCAGTTCCACCTCTGCTCCACCACCCTCCTGGACTTTTTGGGTTTTGTTTGGGTTGGGTGTTTCGTTATGGCATCGGGAGCCGCCCTTAGAGGGGGGATATGTAATGTGGGATTTGGGTTTTGTTTCTGGTTTAGGTTTTCATGTCTTTTATTTTGATATTTTGCCTTGTTTCGTGTTCTAGTCATGTGGTTCCCTGTTCCCTTATGTGTCTTGTTTCAATTGGTTGCCTTGTGTATGTGTCATGTTGTGATTGGATGTCTTAGTCATTTGTCTTGTTTCTCATTGGTTGGTTTATGTCATGTGACCCTTATTATTTGGTATTTATAGCCCTCTTGTTGTCATTGTTTCTTGTTGAGTATTGTCCCTGTAATCCTCTGTTGGTGAGTTTATGTTTCTGTTCTTATCAAGTCGAGTCTTTGTTTGTATTTTGGATATCACTTTTGTTTAATAAAAGCTGCGCTTGAGTTCTCACTACCTGAGTTCTCGCCTCCAGTGGACTCATTACACATGTATGCCACAATCATATTTTTAACAACTAGATAAGATTATTATTCAGTTTATATGGAAGTATAAAACAGTGTGAATCAACAAAAAGCACCTACATACGTCAAAGGAGAAAGCGGGGTTTGGGCTACCATTTTTTAAAGCATACTACTGGGCTACGAATGTGAACATATTTTCCTGATGGGAAGCTGACCTAATAGAAGATAATTATAAGAAACCCATTTGGCTTAAAATTTAACAAGCCCTCTGTTCTAATTCATTCTTGCAGGCATTGTGCAACAGCCCAGGGAACATGATTAAGCTTATATACAATGATAATTTTGTGATAGGTCAGTCCTTAAAAATTTAGAAGCAAATTAGATTATATATTAAAGCTCCAACTGTATATGTTGATAGTCCGATATGTGAGAACCACACCTTTATCCTAGCGCTTATTATTATTTTTATTTCAGGCTATTTTAAGTTTTTGATGTAACAAAGATGTACAGCACAGGACATGTGCTGTAAACACTGGACATTTTTTTTCTGAGCCTGCAAATAAGAGGGTGTTCTACAGGGATCAATTCTCAGTCCAACTTTGTTTTCATTATATATGTTGCCTTTGGGGTTGATTTTTAGACAATATAATATAAATTATCATTTGTATGCAGATGATTTACAATTGTACCTTCCTGAGGCTGATGACTGTACATCCTTTACTATTTTTTCTAGATGGTTGTCAAATAATTTCCTACAATTAAATGACGATAAGACAGAGTTTATTATATTTGGAAATCGACTCCCTGAGAATGATCTGGCTGAGAGTTATGGTCTATTGTCAAACAATAAGCATAGTTTTGTGAAGAACTTTCAATTCAATTGTAATTAGTCTTTGTCTGGTATTAAGTTTGAATTGGTGTGTCAACCCCTCGTCTATGTGGATAATCTTCTTCCTGGATATTATTAAACTATTTGTTATATTTATCTCCATCTTCGCGTGGATTTCTCGACACAACTGTGACACATACTGTATAACACCTGTGTTGATTTCTCTTCATTGGTTGCCTGTAAATTATGTAATCCAATACAAGGTGTTAATGTTGGTGTACAAAGCATTGCAAAATCAGTCTCCTGAGTACAAGGACATGCTGTCTCCCTACCAATCTTAACGTCATTTGTGCTCTTCTCAGAATTTGCTCTTAATTGTTCCACCTTTCACGTTTAAGACGTAGTGGAGTGCCACACTCTGTAATGCCTTGCTGCTATTCATAAAGGACTATTCAACTATGGACTATTTTAAAAATAATTTAAATACTTATTTATTTCATCAGGCTTTTGGTGTTTAAATGGGTCTGTTTAATGTGAATGATTTTGTTGCAGAATTTATACTAGTGTCATGATGTGTTGGTTTGTATGTTGTATGTTTTTTTTTTTTTTTTACAGCTTTAATTATTTGCGCAGCTCTCTGATCCATTTTTATGGTTTTGAAAGTGCTTTATAAATAAAAGTTGAGTTGAGAAGGTGGTTTTATGTAAGTGTGTGAGTTGTTTATTTACATTAATTACTCTTCCCATTAATGCATTAATATTGTTCATTCAGACTGATTTGCGAACGCAGAACACACATGAACACGAGGCTGGATTTATCGCGTAATCACAGTCAAACATAACCAGTAACACTTTACAATAAAGTTCATTAGTTAACATTAGTTAACATGAGCTAAGAATGAGCAATACTTCTAAAGCATTTATTAATTTTAGTTAATTCTAATTTCAGCATTTACTAATGCATTATTAAAATCACAGTTGTGTTTGTTAACATTAGTTAATGCACTGTGAGTTGACATGAACTAACAATGAATGTTTGTATTTTTATAAACTAACGTTAACAAAGATGAATAAATACTGTAATAAAAGTATTGTTCATTGTTTGTTTATGTTAGTTAATACATTAACTAATGTTAACAAATGACACCTTATTGTAAAGTGTTACCAAATAACCAGTCATGTCCAATCATATCGCGATGGAAGCATTGCCTCCTCTCACGTGACCTTTCCCCATTTATTCTCAATTACTCCCCACTAAACCCACCGCACGCTTTAGGGGGCCTGTTAAAACTCAATAGGCTCAGGGGAGGCGAGAAAGATGCCGACTTGTCCAAAAGCAACTACCCACTGGTGTTGCTTTTGGACAATGTTTGTTTAGAAAAATTAGTGATTTATACAATTTTTTAAATTTCATATTTTGTAATATTTGCATTGTTTTGGGTTTTTTTTCTACAAAGATATAAATACATAGAGATATTGTTTGTGTAATATAGGTTTTTGTAATATCAGCATGACTTGCTCAGCCTTGTAACAAAAAGCAGAAATATATAATTTTGAAAGCACTTTGGCCTATGAACCTCAAATGTTCCAGTCCAGACTGTAAAGTCATTGTTAACAGCAAAGTCAAAAGCTTGATTATTTTTGCTGTTGGCTGGTTAGATAGCATTTGTGTGTGTGTGTGGTCCTGGTATTACGTGATGGAATAAACAGTTTGTACAGTATAAAATAATTATGTCTATGTAAAGTGCCATAAAAAATTAACCTAACCCTATCAGTTTAGTTTTCTTAATTATGTCTGTTAAAAAGTTCTATCTCCCAATGAAGGGATATCCTCATGTTAAGCTCTTTCCATTTTTACATTTCTTTGTTGTGCCACCTTATAGTACTCTTCTCTATCACCCTAATCCTTAAAGGCAGGGTAGGTGATTTGGTTCAAAAATTATTATTATTATTATTTTTTGTTATGCTGGTTAAAAAAAGTTTCTTTACATCCTAATAGCAATAACTATGTTAATTGGTCTAATTTATTTATATGTATTTATATAGCTTTTGAAAGGCATAGGACCATAAAATGTTCGTCCATTCAAAAAATTCGGTCCGAACATTACCATAGGATGTCCTGCCTGCCTGTATTTCCATACCTCTGCGGTGCGCAGTGTTTGCACAGACATGATGCCTAGGGTGACCATATGGGCCATTTTTACGGGACGCGTCCTCGCCAGGATTTCTGTATTGCCTAAAACATCCAGTTTTTGGCTGTTTGCACTGTTTGCACATTGATCGTTGTATGACATTCACGAGAGCTATAGAGAGCAGAGCAGATGGCTCCATATACTTTCAAATCGCTCTTGCGGTACTTTTGTGTCATACAACGATCGGTGCGCAGCACCGCTTCAAGTCGAATGAACAAACAAACACGTGTGCATATTTGCATCGCTTTGATTGTTCTCCATAGATCTCACCTTCTCATGCACCACAATTGGTCGATTAGTACTATATCTGCATGTTATTGGTCAAACTACTTTGGATGTTTTAGGCAATATAAATATCCTGGTCAGGACGTGTCCCGTATAAATGGCACATATGGCCACCCAAATTATATGTCAACAGCGCGTTCCAGCGAGAATGAAAGGCGCTATTATTGTAATATTATGTGCTTTATACTGTAATGTTTTCTCAGCGGTGAATGAGATATGAGGTAATCTGGCAGCGTTGCATTCAAGTGTTAAATCAAGGCCTTTTTTTCTTAAAATATCTACAGTGGCATGCAGATGTTTGGGAACTGCTGGTCAAAATTTCTGGTACTGTGAATAGCAGTTGAAAGTAAGTAAAAAAAAGTACTAAAGTGTGTGTGTACTAAACTCCAAAATGCATGAAGGTAAAGATTAGTGTTATTTTTGAAAGCCCCAAAGATTTGAGGTCTCAGATATCTTTTACTAAGGTCTCAGAATATACGTACTGTAGCTTGTCAGAGATATGGCTTGTTCACAATCATTATTAGGAAAGGACAGGTGGTGAAAATTTTGAAGCTTTATACTCTTGACACCTCAAACTTAGCCCCAGCAATCAGCAGCCATGGGTTATGATACTATCTGTCATGATAGACTAAGCCATTGGTCTCAAATTCAATTCCTGAAATGCCACAGCTCTGCACAGTTTAACTCCAACCATAATCAAACCATTCAGGATTACTAGAAACTAGAAACTTCCTCTTTTTTTTTTTTTGTTGTTGTCATGGTCATGTGATTCATTAGCTTTAGTATAAATAGCCCAGTAGTGGTTGTAGTCTTTGTCTGAATTTGTACCTGTATGATCGTGTGTTGAGGTGAGTTATTGTGGTGTTTTATTGTTTTGCATATTGTATCTCAACATCATTGGAATTGAGTGGTGACCAGGCATTTGCAGCTCCGAAGCGTTGAAATAAACCACCTCTACATCTCAGACTAGCTCCGTCATTAGGTTATTTTAAACGAAAATTGAAAGTGCATTTACTTGAATTAGCGTTTGGTTCTGTAGACTGATTAGCAAGAACCTTTTTTATAACATTAATTGTTGTCGATCATTGTTTGTCTGAAAGTTAATATTGTGCTAATTTTATTTAGAGATTGTACAGCACATTGGTCAGTGTTACATTGCTTTAATTGTGATATTATGTACCTATTTTAAACATTTACATTTTACATTTTTATTGACTCACAAATGCAACCAAAATATATAACTTGAAGTGTTATCTGAAATTTACACATCCTGTTTCTCAATTGTAATATTCACCAAAAATAGGCCTACTTTTTTTCATTTTTTATAATAAAGATAAATAAATAATTGGAACAATAATAATAATAATAATAATAATAAAAAAATCTATAATCACAAATTAAGATCAGTAATCTTATGACAACAGTCAAGAAAATCTTTCAGGCTTCTGTGCTAAAATGTGCAATGTGTAAAATAGTGTAAATCCACATTAGGGAAAAGAAAAAAAAAAAAGAGGTACTCCGGTTGTACAAAAAAAAAAAGGGTCACACTTTATATTAGGTGGCCTTAACTACTATGTGCTTACATCAAAAAATAAGTACAATGTACTTATTGTGTTCTTATTGTATTGCAAAACAGTTTTGCTGCTATTGAGGTGATATATACAGTATATTGACCCGAATATAAGACGACCCTGATTATAAGACGACCCCTTTTTCCAGATGTACCTTTTGTAAAAAAGGCTTTTTGAAAACCAAATCTTTTTTTCTTTTTTCCCCCACATTTTTTCTTAAATTATTTTCATATTGCACATTTTCCCTATTTTAATTTTTGTTTTGAAAGTATGGTAAATACTGGTAAAATGTACCAACAATGATATTGCAAAATATACACTTTTTGATAGCTTAATATGGCTTTAGAATAGCATCAGGTTGACTAATTATTTAGGCTACTTAAGTTATGAAGGGGTAATAGTTATAATAAATAATAGTTATAGCTATAATGAGAGAGAGCTAGCGAACAAAATAAGGGTTAGGCGTAAAAAAGCATATAGTTATTGTGTTGTGGCCCCGTACCTGAAATTTGCTTAGGGCCCCCAAATCACTAAGTCCGCCCCTGGTCAGGACTCGATATAGGGACTGCCTAAAGGCACAAGCTGAGTATAAGAGATGCTCGGGACAGTTGAAAGGATTGTCAAGCGCTGTGTGAGGAGTTTTCGGTGTTCACACATCCGAAGCGCACGCACACAGACAGCCGCATCGACAGCGTGCGAATACTGAATTGAGTTATCTTTTGCTTTTTTGCGCTTGGGTGAACAAATACCAACAAAATCACATCAAAATGCAGTCTTGGGGAATACCCTAGTAAGCACAGACGGTTAGGCCTATGTATTAACAAACTGTTGAGAAAGAAAATGCATGTGTATCAGTATATTGGATCCCTGCTTTCGTTCTTAGTGAAAGCAGACTAACATTAAACCTCTGTCAAAGAAAACAAAATCTCTCACTGCTTGACTGAACAACTTTTGTAACTATAATAATGATTAATCTATATTTATTTAATTTATACAGTGAAGACTATGCAGGGTTATTTTATTTATAATTATTATATTTCTCTACCTTAAAATGTCTTTTAGACCTACCTGAAAAACACTGTTTATTTAATTTGTGTCTTTGTTCTATTGTATTTATTTTCAATAGATTATTATTGCTATTGCTTGGTTATCTGTATCTGATTGCTAGCACTGAGCCCATAGTAGCAGCCAAAAAGTCTTAAAAATAAGATTTAACAGCTTTATTTTTGCGATTTAAAAAAAAGTGTGTGTGTATATATATATATAGTCTTCAAATATGGGTACTGACTTATGTTTTAAAATCACTTACAGAGGAAGTTTGGTCCCATCAGGATAACATGACAGTCACGACTCGTGCTGCTGTAAGCTTTTCTTTTTCTTTTGTTTTCACTTGCGATCTTTACAACACACATTACATTACATATTTCATGGCACACTCGTTTTATATGTTTTTGGCGCCACCTATTGTTGTGGGTATTATTGACATGTCAAAGTCTTGAGACCCTCAATATAAGACGACTGCGTTTTTTCACATGTATTTCCAAGAAAAAAACATTGTCTTATATTCGGGTCAATACGGTACTAAAAAACAGCCGATGTGTTAATAATGCATTGATAGATGCAATGTAAATCAAATCAAAAATACACAGACCAGTGGCCTGTTGCATGAAGCTAGTTGAACAAACTCGAGTTGGTTTAACTCTCAGAGTAGATTTAGAGTTGATAAAACTATACAAATTCAACCTAGTTGAGATCAAGTTCAATGAGCTCACAACACTCAATATAAATGTTCTGTCACTTGTGTGTCAACTCAGGTTTGATCCAGAGTTTGTTATTAACTGTAGAGTGTGTGGACCTGGAAGTGTGATGTGCAGCGAACAGACAATCACACATAACATGAAGAGTGTCAGTTTGATTTACACAATACACTTGTTGAAGATTGAAGAATTATGTGATAATAAATGTAAACATATGTACAAGGCAGGAATAAACACTGCTGCTGCAGTATGAGAAAGTATGAAAAAGCAGCAGAAAGAAAATGTATGACTATATCAATGTAACTGAAAATAAATAATTTTGATTAATAAATAGAAGTTTATTAATAAGAAGAAACGAAAAGCTTAGTCATTTTAAAAACTACATTAAAGCTTGTGTTTATGTATAGATTTGTAATATTTAAATGAAAAGTAATTTAATTGTCAGTTCATAATAATCCTATTAATATTTTAATTATAATTATAATTCATATAATCATATTTATCAGCAAAAGGCAATTTTGTCTCAATTTTTTTTTTCACTGTTATTTATTTTAATTTGGAGCAAGAGCTACAGGAAGAGTCTGTAACTGTGAATAAGACCTGAAGAAGACCAATGTACCAAACAAACTAATATATTTAAAATGATGCCAAGCATGAGAAGGACAAGCAATGAATTCACATAGTACATTCTATGTGGCACATACGAATTCTGAGTGGATTTTAGATTATCTGAGCCTGATGGAAGGGGAGATGGGACAGAAATGCAGTAAGGACTGGGAAACAAGCACTCTCCCACAATCAGTCAGAGGATTGGATACCCAGAGACCCGTTGCATGAAACTAGCTGAACAAACTGTAAGTTTCAAAGGTTAGAATTGACAAAACCATACAAATCCATCCTGGTTTAGATCTGGGCAACGTTTTCCAAAAGCATCGTAAGCCTAAGTACATCGTAGACCCATTGCCACCAATGGAGCTACGATCAATTTAGGCTTACGATGCTTTTGGTGAAACGCAGCCCTGGTCTGGTCTAGTTCTGCTGGCTCACAATACTCAATAGAATCGTTCTCAGTCAACTCAAGTTTAATCCAGAGTTTGTGATTAACTCTGAAGTTACCTCTGATTATCTATGAAGCTGTGAAATTACAATTGCAGAGTAGCATTCTCGAAAAATTACAGTCTGGTTTTAGGAATAAACATAGTATTGAGTCTGCCTTATTAAACAACATGTCGACTCTGGTGATTCAGTCATTTTAGTGCTTTTAGATTTGAGTGCAGCATTTGATACTGTTGACCATGGCATTGTTATCTTAGTAACCAAACCTTTTTAGTAGGCATTGGACACAGTCTCATCCGCAGCAACCTCTTACCTTTGGTGTTCTTCAAGGCTCTGTTTTGGCTCATACTTGTTTTCTTTGCACAGGTGTCCATTAGGTTCAGTTTTTAAGAAGCACGGTGAGGGTTTTTCTTTTTATGCAGACCGCACCCAAATCTATCTGCCTTTGAAACATAATGGCAAGAAAGTTCTAGAAACCTTGCTTGCACGTCTAGCCGATATAAGATCTTGGCTGTCTCTAAACTTTTTACATTTAAATGAGAGTAAGACAGAAGCCATTTTTTGGGGCCTCCCAGCTAACAATTTTACGTTATAAAAAAGTTCCCGTAACGTCCTCATCAAGTTATAAAAACGTTATATTTGAATGTTCTTAGAACATTCAAAACGTCCAGTTTTTTAGACGTTGTGTTTTTAGAACGTTTCAGTCTCTCGTTATATTAATGTTCTAAGAATGTTCCACTCCCATTATACTAATGTTCTAAGAACGTTCCCATAACGTTCTCGTCAAGTTATAAAAACATTATATTTGAATGTTCTTAGAACGTTCAAAACGTCCAGTTTTTTAGACGTTGTATTAACGTTCTTGTTTGGTTATAAGAATGTTATTCAAAACGTTTTTAGAACGTTTCAGTCTCTCGTTATATTAATGTTCTAAGAACGTTACATAAAATGTTATAAGAACGTTCCACTCCTATTATACTAATGTTCTAAGAACGTTCCCGTAACGTTCTCATCAAGTTATAAAAACATTATATTTGAATGTTCTTAGAACGTTCAAAACGTCCAGTTTTTTAGACATTGTATTAACGTTACTGTTTGGTTATAAGAACGTTATAAATTTTTTTTTTTTTAAGAATGTTCGTCTCTCTTTATATCAGTGTTCTAAGAACGTTATGCAAAACATTTGAATATTCCATTCTTTCATTACTTTACTGTTCTCTTAATGTTTAAGATCATGTAACATTTATTTAGTTACAGATGTTTGCCGAGTGTTAAAAACAATGTTTATGTTATCAATGACATATGTACCAAGAATAAGTTCAATACATTCAGTCATGTTCTAATATCAAACAATCTGATATAGTGCCTTTAAACAATAAAAAAATAAAAGCATCTTCAAGATTCAAGTTGCAGCAACAAAACTCAAGAACCAATTAAGTGTTTTAGAACTTCAAAGCAAATTTTCAGATGTTAAAGAGAGTATTACATTTTAGAATTTGTGTTGTTGAATGACCTAGAAACATGTATAAATTTTTTTTAAAAAAGAACGTTTTTTGATAAGTTTGAGAGAACCTTAGCCAAAGTTACGAGAACGTTCCCTGTTAGCTGGGCTTCTGTGGGTAAAGGAAAATTTTGAATATTTAAATTCTCACATCAAACTGACTGAGAAATTTGGGAGTTGTATTTGATTCCTCCCTTACAACTGATCAACATAAATACAGTAGTTAAGTCAAGCTTTTTTCTTTTAAAACTTATGTCTAAAGTTAAGTCATTTTCTACCTCTTAAAGATCTTGAAAGGGTCACACATGCTTTCATCTTATCTCATTTGGACTACCGGACTAATGCTGCAGCAAGATTTTTAATAAAACTAATAGTTTTTTGCAGATATTTATATTGCATAGATTATAAATAAATATAAATATATACATATAAATACAACCTTCAATATCACACATTATACAGTTTCTCAAAAGGCAGAAATGCTGACAATTCTGCCTTGTCTGCCTTGCCATTCATACATCAACGTTAATGCTTCTCATTTACTGTGAATGGGTGAACATCCTATCTAATTGCATGCAAGGTTTCAGCCACATTATGCAGGCTAGTCTAGTGTAATGAGCAAGCTAGTGCTATTGAAAATGTATAACTGTAACAACCACTGCTCAGGTAATTTTAGATGGTTTATAGTACCTGTTTCAGTGCATCAAAATAATACGTTATATTGAACTACAATATACTATTATTAACAATAGATGAAATGTTTAGACCTCTACTGATGAGTAAATCTAGAGTGTGTCCACGATCGTGTGTGGGTCCATACACATGCTGAATCAGGTCAAAAGTGTTTAAAACAGTTATAATTTCTTTTGTAGTTTTGATTTCTGCAGTATCTATGTGAATATTAAAATCCCCTGCAATAGCAAAACAGTCAAACTCTGAGGAAATCATTGATAACAGTTCTGTGAACTCTTCAACAAAGGCTGGAGAGTATTTTGGAGGCCTGTAAATAATGATAAACAGAGTGCGTGGAGCACCTTTCAGCACAATACCTAGGTATTCAAAAGACAAATACTAACCAAATGACACTTGCTTGCATTGATAAACATCTTTTAGGAGAGGTGGAGGTGTAGCTGCTCTACTTACAGGCCTGCAGACACTTGTAAAATTAAAGTTAGGAGGGGCTGTTTCATTAAGGACTGTTGCACTGCAGCTGTCTTCTAGCCATGTTTCATTTAGAAACATAAAATCCAGGTTGTTTGTGGTTATTGATCAGAAATGATTATTTTTTTTAGTGAGTGAATGTTTAAAAATGCTAACTTGATGGAATTACATTTTTAGATTGATGCATAATAGGCCGCAGATTAGATGGGTCAGCCGTACGGCTTGAGAAGGCCTTAGACTTTCTATCGCGTGATAAAACAGAAATATAGAAGGCTACAGGCACACTGGGTTCCCGCTTGTTCTGTAAACATTTGTGTAAGTTGCTACTAACATAGCAGGGACCCGATACACATAACTGAGAGTAGCTATCAGTTGTTTTTGGTTCACCTACAGCCGATGGAGGAGGGTTTGGGCCCTGGTGTTGTGGCAGCGGTCAAAGAGCTTTCACAGGAGGAGGATGATGAGCTGGGTCCACAGGCTTTGGTGGTTGTGGGGCCCGCCGTTTTTTAGTTGATATCTGGGGGGCTTGCAGCGAAAGAGTGGGAGAGTTTGGTCCCAGCATACACCAGTTCCTCCATTTTCTGTGAGAAGTTTAGAAGTGGAGATGCTGGAGAGAGGGATAGTGTGTCTGGTGAGCGAGGCTCTGCCTCTGGTGTTTCCGGTGACTGTGATATGTTGTCCTGGGTTCCCTGGCTGTTTTCCAGAAAGTCGTCCTTGGGTGCTGAGTCTTGGAGCTGATGTAGTACGTCACAATCTGTTTGTGATGAGCTCTGTGGGCAGGGGTCAGCCAGCATAGTTTCCATAAGCAGAGTTTGTTTTGGCTGCGTGGCGTTATCAATGTCCTTGGGATGTCAACCACATGATGACTCGGAAGCTGATATGAAGTCCTGTGGTCACTCATATTCTGTACAGGTGTGTGTGTGCCATTCAGGCCGAGTGGATTGGCACACACCACTGAAGGATGACGGAGGACGAAATAGGTATTGTCCTTTAGCACTCTTGCACCAAGTTTGTTTGGAGGCCATCCAGTTTAAACAGTTGTCTATGGCCCCAGAAAAGATTGAAGTTGTCGATGAAGTTGACTCCTTTTATACTGCAGGTTCTTTGTAGCCATGTCTTCAGCCCAAGCAGCCGTGAAAACATGTTAGTTCCCCTTGCTGGGTCCACTGATGAACGACTTAACTTCAAGTCTTTGAAGTGTTTCAAAGAGTTCACTGAAATCCTTCTTAAGGAGTTCTGACTGCTCTTTCCGAATATCTTCCCCACATGGATGATGATTCGTCTTGTGCTTCATCAGAATGTTCCGAAGTTCCTTGTTCACATCGGAGACGGTTGCTTGAGGAAAGCAGCATGTAGTTGTAGTCCTGCTACTGATGTTTCTGATAATAGAGTCGCCCACTATCAGAGTCCTGGGCTCGGCTGCGCTCTGAGCTGAATGCTGCTGTCTGCTCGACCTTGAGCGCCTGTTAGTAGAAATGTTAGCTGCTGGCTGATCTATGTTCAATCACATTTGGGGATTCCTCACCCACATTCATTAATGCTTTAAATCTGTTCTCAAGATGTATAGGGGGTGGTAGAATACCAGTGTTTGCAAGCCTTGTCATAGCCGTATCTGGGGTAGAGGATGCTACGGCAGCAATACGAGATACTCGTGACAATCTGATGTCTCAAGTGCCTTTGGGTCTCGGTCCTTGTTTGTGCCATCGATTAGTCTGTTGATCAGTTCCGGCTTGTTCCTCTACACTTGGTATAAACTGTTGAGGTTCACTAGATTTCACAGGACTCACCGGCTGTATGTTGAGGAGGTCCGTGATGATGATTTGCTGTGTGTTCCACCTGTTTTGGAAGTCCAGCAAGTAACTTTGTTTCAAGAACCACAATCCTTTGTAGTAGTCTGTGGCAGTTCATGCAGCAAGTAGATTCCACAAGAGGCATTTTCTTTCCTGTCTGTTAGAATGTCAGCAGCTGTGTTTTATCGTCTCTGGAATGTAAGCTGCTGGCAGTGGGAGGCAAAGAGTATTCCAGTCCCAAAAAGTTTTTAGTTTGGTGTTTGTGCCAAAACTGTGTTGTTTGAGCACTGTGCTGATCTGCTGAAGTTAAAGTCTGAGAAAAGTACATAAACAGGGAGCAAAGCGCAGAGCAGTAAGCAACAGCGTCCGAACAGTAGCGAAGCCGGAAGCGAAATCAACTGGATATCAACTGGATGGAGTCTCCATTCTCCCGGAAGCGTATGCTGGCGTGAAAGCTCGTCAGCTGCACGATTGAGCAGGCCCAGAATATAAATGGCACGAAGCGACCTCAGATGCATCTGACTCCATAGAAGGAGATGGTTGGCGAGTTGCGACATACGACAGAAGCATAGGACCAGTACGTGCTTGCCTCGTAGCAACGTTTTGAAGCGGCCCAGCGCAAGACGTACCGTAAGCAACTCTGGGGTCTAAACCTAATATTTAAGTGTTTGCTGCTTCTTTCTGTGGATTCAAGAAGAAACATTTTTTACGAAAGGATGATTTTGTAGTCATAGATACACGCATGCTTTGTACTATCATAAAAAAGGACATTTTACATCTGAGAAACAAATTAACCTATTATTGTTAAGCACTTTATTAACAGATATTTGCAAACAGAGAATTAATAATAAACATTGGTCTAAACATTCATAATCATTCATTATGTTAGTACAGTGTAAACACGTATTACTTTTATATCATATTGTGTTATATTCTATAGAGCAGTGGTTCTCAATTTTTAAAAATCATATTCTATGAAGATATTTTGTAAATTTACTACTGTAAATATATCAAAACGTCGTTTTTGATTAGTAATATGCATTGCTAAGAATTCATTTGGAAAACTTTAAAGGCGATTTTCTCAATATTTAGATTTTTTTGCACCCTCAGATTCCAGATTTTCAAATAGTTGTATCTCGGCCACATATTGTCCTATATGTGCTTATTTAGCTTATTTATTCAGCTTTCAAATGATGCATAAATCTCAGTTTCGAAAAATTGACAGTTAAGACTGGTTTTGTGGTCCAGGGTCACATATATCTATTGTAACAATGTACAAAAAATAATATTTCCATAGAATGACACTTAAATAGGCCTATTCGTATTATGTAGTATAATGTATAATATAATATAAAGTTATAAGCAGCCCACAATTAGCGTATTATGTTACGTTACCTCTTATGGCTCCAACAAGGTTTTGTTCCGTCCTCCACGCAGTGCCAACTCACAAAAGACTATTAGCGAAGCAGCGTGGAGAGCCACTTCTGGGCTGCGTCTGACAAGTGCCACCGTGCGGCTGGTTTAGACACAAGCACTGACTTGAGTGGCCGCTCTATGATCAGCTCTGGTGGCCGTGTCAGAGCCGTAACACGGCAAAGACATATGCAGTGATATGCAGATCAGCTTTATCATGCTGTTAAAAATTAACCATCCATTTATCATATCATTATAATGTGACAATCGGGTGCTGTTATCTAAATCAGAGAAAAATATAGGTGCATTTAATTTATAAGTCCGTGAAAGTGATTTTGTGCCTCTTTGCGATGGCACAATAAAGCAACGTTTACTTGCAGAACTCAAGCTTCTAGAGGGCACATAAGTCTGAAGTAATGAATTTGCAGAGCCAGTGGTGGTTTTGAAGGCGAACATTAATGCCTTGAATTTTATGCGAGCAGCTATTGGTAGCCCGTGGAAATTGACAACCAGAGGTGTGATGTGCATTCTTTTCAGCTCATTAAAAATTTATCTTGCTGCCGCGTTCTGGATTAATTCCAAATTCTATTTGCAGCTGCGGTTTTGGGTGAAGTTTGAGCTCATCTGCGCATCACTAGTGTGTTGCATTATAAGCAGATTGTGAACTAACCCTTTCACACTTGATTTTAAAATCTAGCTAACGCACTAATTGTTTTGAACGCACCATGTGATAGCATGCTCCAGGGACCAGCCTAGAGTGATCACACCAGTGTGACTGCATGCTTCAAAGTGTTAGGTGACAGCAGGTCACATATTCAGTGCTTCTAATTACACATTTAATGCATTCTTTCTTTTTAAACAGGTGAAGCTGTCATGGCTACTGGGAAGACTTTCCTCACTATCCTTTGTCTGCTTCTGTACAGCTGTTTAAGCACAGCTGAAATTGATGTCTCCCAAGTCAATAAAGTGGAGAAGGGCATGACAACGACTAAAGAATTTCTCCAAAGTCTCAGTGAAGTTTTTAAAAAACAGGGGAAAGACACAGCTCATGACCCACCCACAAAAGTCCTAAAAGTCTTTGGTTCTCTTGGCAAAGTTGCAGCAAGTTTTGGCTTTATCAGGTCTTTAATTAGCTTCATCTTTGCATCCATTCCCCAGTCGGATCCCACGCTTGAGTTCATGAAGGAACAATTTGCTGAGGTCAACCGTAAACTCATCTCTCTCTCCCTTCAAGTTTCCACCCTGCAAACAGGAATGAAATGGACAAACTATGCAAGCAGCTACGGCAAAGATGAGAATGTGATCAAGAACTCCTGGGCCAAGTTAACAGAATTCATACAGACTGCTCCTTTTGCCTCCACGCAGGAGCAGAAGACCAGGCTGGCTAAGAGTTTCACCACTTTCTATGAAAACACTGGCACAGGCAAGAGTGTTGCTAATTTATACAGATACATCACTGAGAACAATAATGTCAGCTTGAATAAAAATCTCTTAAAGCTCATCATCAAGAAATCCAATGGTAATTTTAATGTTCTGGTGCAATACTCCACCTACTTCACCACTCTGATGGTTTCAGGACTTAAGTTAAATGTGTTTTATCACAAATTAAAGGGCTGTGATGGTGAAGTAAAGGTACAAGAAGCAGCCAAACAATTGTCCAACACTTTATCAGCCATACAGGATGCCTTGATTGAGTGTGCTGGTGACTTTGAGAAGTGGGCTCACAAGGACGCTGTGAAACTTAGCAGTCAACGATTCTCAAGTAGAGAAAAGCTAGCTTCAGTTATTAAGCATCATTTGGAGAGCAAGTTCCACTGGTTCAAATGGGTAGTGATTGCCCACCCAAAAGATGCTCGAAATGAGTTTACCTTTGGACACTCAATTAATATTGATGTTCAAAAAAAGACATCTGTTCACATAATTCATCAAGAAAAGGGTTTTACTGTTGATCAAAACATTAAGCACAAAGTTACATCCAGTTTGCAAAAAGAATTATTAAAACTGATCAATACTCAGAAGTGTGGAACAATGAAGGATAAGCTGCTCCACAGGTTGGGCGCTAAAGTTACCAGCCACATACAGTTTCTTCATGCTGTTACAAAACCATCAGAATATGCTCAAACAGATGTGCCGGATATTAAACTGAGCTATCAGTTAGCAGGATACGCTAAGAACACTCCCAGAAACTTTAATATCTTCCTTAAAGGAAATACTGTGGTGAAAACTCCTTGTTCAGATGTGAATTGCAACCATGGAGAATGTAAACCCATCAAGGACACCACACAAGTGTTCTGCAAGTGCTATAAGATGTTCCATGGTCCAGCTTGTGAGGAAAGCATTCAAAATATTATTAACTATGCAGCTGTTGAAGGTGAAATCAATAGCGTGATCTATAAACCTGTCCCTGATCTGACAAAAATTTATTTTAGTGTCCAGGAGCTGAAGAAATACACACAAGAAATAGTTGAATCTGTCCGACATGACGTCCAGTGGACACGAACCTTTGTCAAATACAACAATGTGATTCAGAAGTTTCGCTTCATCAGCACATTACATTCACGACTTAAAAACAGTGCAATAACCCAATGCCACTATGTTTCTGAAGTTAGAGCTCAGCTCACAGGAGGAGGACACTCATTTCAATTTTATCTCACAGAATTTCACCACATGATGATGGGCACTGGAGTTGGAGACAAACACAACATTCTGGATATTTTTCGCAAATCGCTGGTTCAGGACTCCCAAAAACAGTCTGGTGAGCCAGTAGAGTGCTCAAAATACTACACTGACCAGATTGATTATTTTGTGCGCTACATGTTTGCCCTAGAAAAGGAAGCTGTTTTAGCTTGGTCGAAATATCTGCTGGTCACTGGAAAAGCAGGAAACATTGTTGAGAAGGTTTTTAAGGATTATGTTTCGCAGCAGTGGAGACTCTTCAATAAAAACGGATGTGGCCCTCTAAAGGCCGCGGATCTTCAGAACAACCATTGCAAGGAGCTGTACCACAGCACAGCCCAGCAGCAAGTCAAAATTAAATGTGGTGGATTATTCAAGCCTTTCCCACATACCGTGGGGTGCTCTGGAGGGCAGTGGAGCGCCTTGCCTGTCTGCTACGCTGAGCAGGTAAACGGGAGAGTTGAGTGCAAATCTGAAGGTAGAGCCACCATCTGTAAGGCCTCATGCTCGCCTGGCTGGGGCTCCGCCACACACCCTCTACCTGCTCAGTATAAATGCCCACAGCAACCCTGTCCATCCTTCACACCACACAAGTGTAACAACTGCATGCAAAACAGCGTTTGTAAGGCCCATGAGGTCTGCACTGGCTCCATTGGCACATGTCGTGAAACATGCCAAGTTAAACCCTGTGGAGTGAACGCCAAATGCTTCTCCTTCAATCACGACAGGAGCTGCACCTGTGTGAGCCCGTGGAAAGGAGACCCTTACCACCAGGGCTGCAGAAGTCAAGACCTCCAGTGGGTTCGTACCAGAGGAGTGCCCAGCAGTATGCAAACTCTTTTACTTCACATATAATTGCATTAGATTAGGCTGATTCTTAATTTTAATATGCCAATGCCAATGTCCGTGCTTTCAAGTTAATGTGCAATATCAAATCTTTGCATTTTTAAGCACATGAACATCTTCATGACTAAGCTTCTTCTGACAGTTCCATTCTGTATCTGATTCCATGTAATGCAATGATAAAATCATGTACTCATGTAATAGTATTACAATGGATTGAACTGATAAGCACAGAAAACTGAAGGACTGTCGGGCTAGTGCAAGCCAAAGCTAACAACAAGCCAGATGTGGCCAATAGCCTCATACCCCAAGCTGCTGAGCCCAAAATAATGCTGCGTTTCCACTGTCAGACCAGCGCTACCCTAAAAACCCACCCTTAACACGCCTCTCTAAAGCAAATGTCCCACAACCCAACTATTTCATCAACAAGAGAAATATTAATGAAAACTATCACAAAACGAACATGACAGAAGCAGACGTTTGGTCCTTAAAAAGACTCTAGCATCAATAGTTTATAAACATATTACAGTGACACTAATCTACAAATTTCTGTCAAAAGTGCTCAATGTTACTAAATCAAACTAAAATGTATTATTATTTCACGTAAAAAGAGAACATACATACTTATTCAGTTGCGGCTGCTCCATTTATTTGTAATCACAGAAATGCACAAAACAACTAAATTTTATATATTTAAGTCCCAAGGACAAACTAATATAACACAATAAAAACATATTGACAAACCCTCAAAAATGTTTGGGCGCTTTCTCCCATCTCACTATACTGTTATCCCTTTTATCCAAAGCATCAGAGGGAGCTCACCAACAGAAAACGAAAGTTATGAGTTAAACAGAGTATATGAAACTTATGATGTATGCGAATGCATAAGTCCAGTATTAACAAAGACACAGGGAAAACACTTTAGTATAGGGACCAGTTCTCACTGTTAAATAGTTGCTTATTAGCATGCCTATTAATAACATATTGGGGGTTTATTAGTACTTATAAAGCACATATTCTACATCTCTAATCCTAACCAATACCTAAACAACAACTACCTTTTTAAGCAGCAAATTAAGAGTTTATTGAGGCAAAAGTCATAGTTCATGTTTTTTTTAATAGTGAGAATTGAAACAAAAGAAAAATAAGTGCAGTTTTATTTACGGAAGTATAATCCAAAATCCAAACAAACAAAGACTTGACTTGAAACAGCTTTATTCCATAAAGTGATCCAAAATACAAACATAATCCGAACTGACTTGGCATTGAACAGACTTAACTCAACGACAGCGGGTTACAACATCAATACACAACCAGAGATAATGGCAACATGCTGGCTACTTATAGCAAACAATACAGGTCACGTGACAAAAATCAACCAGTGAGCAAACAGAACTGAGAGTAACATGACAGGACAATAACCATTCAGAACAGGGGCCTGTTCCATAAAAGACGCTAAGAAAAGCGGGAATTAAAGTCCAAAACCTGACTTGAAATAGCCTAACAAATCAATCGGGACTAAATCGGTTTCATAAATGACAATTGAAGTTCATGCAATCTCACTAATTCGAGCCAGGTTCAGTGAGTCAGGATAATTTGATGTACAGGCTTATTCTTAAGCAGCCCTTAATGTCGATCATGGATCAAATCGATCCACCATGGCAAACAGCGAATATTTGTGTTGTTTAATGCATTTGAGACGTTGTGTTTTCCTCAGTGCATAACTGACACCATCACGGGTATATTTTTCATCTGTAAATGTTAGAAAGTCATGCAAATATATCCATTTTGCTGTCAGGAGTGGGCGAGGCTTAGCGAGCGAACGAGCGCTGCTGAGCGCATGCGCGCAGCACAGACAGAGCAGAATTTAATAATAGCGCAATAATTCATAATACAATATAGATTCTGCTCAAATATTTGTTGTTGGACATTAAATGTGACACATAGAATTTTAATCCTACATATAAGTGTATTTTTATGATAGCAGTAACTGTAAATCAAATGTAAGCTGGCTAATACAGCCATACTAGCTCAAATGAGATAAATGTGTGTTCCTCTTATTAGTTAAAATGTAGTCTGATTTCTATTATTTATTTTATTTTTTAATTCAGTGATTTTAACTTTTGATTTAGTGTTTTTAATGCTTTAAAGAGCCATTTTAGATTGCAATGTTTTAATGTTTTAATAACCATAAAAGGTGCAATTGTCATAAATTCAGAGAGAAAGGCTGCATGGGTAGAAACCGCTGATCAACTATACGCGTAGCAACTATGTTAAAATGTCATTAGCCTACATTTTGGGCACAATACATTAAATACAGTTGGTTGTAGCCTATTTTTTATTTATTTGATTATTTAAGGTGTATTTTCTGTATACTTTTATTTTTGGACTAATAATAAAGTCAACTAATTGTTTGTGAGAGAGTCAGTGGTAATATCGATGAGTTCCTATTGGTCAGAGTTAGAGAAGCTCAGCTTAGCCTGACAGTTAGCCTGCTCCTGACCAGGTTAGTTTGCCAGCATAAGTTGCCACAGTGACTGAGCTTGAGCTATGGTAATTTTGCTTTCAGAAACCAAATCAAGTGAAAATAAGTCAGAATTACTGAAATAAGCCTGCCTTATTTGGTAAACTAGTTTTATGGAACAGGCCCCAGGACACAATGAACAAAGGAACCAATAGCAGGAATACATGAGGGCAAGGGAAGCATGACACAAACAGGGACCATGACTAAACTCCAAAATAAAAAACACGAAAACATGAACGTGAAACAAAACCCAAAAACCCAACATTACACCAATATGGAATCAAATAAATGCATGATTAGTTCTTTCAGTGGTCTCTGGTATTTAAAAGCATAACAAATTTTCATTAAAGCCTTACAAACCATTGTTAGCATTTGTAGCCTTTAGCATTACATATAATACATTTCTGCTCCAGAATTCCCATCAAATTGCAATCGTAAGTTATTGCAGATGCTTGCTGATGACTGAAGGTGAGTTTTAAAACAGATTAAAATGTTTACTTTAAATGTTTTAAATGCTGATGTTAGCTGATAGCTTGATACAAAAATGAGAAGCAGTGCCAAGCGTCTCCTAACTCATGATCACTCTTAAGTTTGCCTGCTTTGGACCAAAGTGTTCAGCGGGCTGAAAAACCCTGGCTGTTGGCCCTGAGGAAGCCCCGACAAGGCACGATCAAGCCTCGGAAGTGACAGTGGAAATGCAACCGGCCCTGGCTCGCTTTTGGCCCAACAGAGGAAATGCAGCTATTGAGCTTGATTAACCCATAATTCCTTGTGGTTTACAGATGCTGTTCGTTCTATAACCCAGCTTGCAGTGTGCAAAGCCATTGGACCTGACAGTGGGTGGCACAGTGGGTTTGTAAAGAATCAACGCTGCATCTATGAATATGACTGGAAAGAGCGTCACGCCAGTAGATATGAGGTACTCATAGTGCAGTATTTTGTTTTGGTCACTTGATTTTAAGATCTAATTATCGCTATTAACAAACATTAATTGTTAGTAAGGTAGTTGTTAAGTTTAGATATTGGGCAGGAGATGTAGAATATGGTCATGCAGAATATGTGCTTTATAAGTACTAATAAAGAGCCAATATGTTAATAATAAGCGTGCTAATAAGCAACTAGTTTATAATGAGAATTGGTCCCTATACTAAAGTGTTACCATTATTTTTTATATTTAAAGCACTAAAGATAACAAATACATGCAGAACAATTACACTGCAGGCAAGGAGATGACACCTGTCCTATTCTTTTTTACATTCTTTACTGTATAAATAATGTGCAGGTTCTTGTTGATCCATGTGGAGGACGTGGTTGGAAATGGATGCACGGGGTACAGTGGAACATGGTCTCATATGACAAATCAAGGAGGTTTCGTGGAGTCAGATACTACGTGTGTAGGTTAGTGCCAAAACAAATACAATTCATAATACTCATCTTGCAAAAAAGTAAACCTGTATAAAAAGTTGATCTTGGCAGACTTTAACTGAAAAAATATAATCCTCAGAAGGAAATGTTTTATTGAGTTAAAATCATGTCTCATTGTGCGTGTTTGTGATGGTGTTCTAATGTGTTCTTTCTCACCCAATAGTGCAACACGTAATGGCCTTGTAGGGAAGCTTTTCAACACTCGACACGGCTTTCTGTGCCATATTGCCAGGAAGAGAGATACCAGGCATGGAAGTTTCTATGCTCTGGTTCCACAACCATGTGTTTGAAGACACTTCACCATGATTCACTATTCAGTGCTTAAGTTTCTCTAGTTCATTTTTCAAGCTTTGCATTAGCGGAGGTGCTGTATTCATCTTTCGAAAGACCTAAATGAGAAGAAATACCCAACTCTCACAAAACATTTAAAAATGTAGCGCATACACAAAGTTATTATTAGTATTTTTATTCAGTTATTTTGCAGTGGGATATTTTTAGGATTAAAAAGAGTTCAAAAACATATTGGAGATTAAAATTTGATGAAAGTGAACAAATGGAGGACTGTACATTCCCACCTACAGGATATGTTATGTACATCTGGAGTAAAATCCAATGTTCTCTGCACAGTCAGTATATTTGTGAAATCAGTGCCATAATGTCCTTTGCTACCATCATGTTGTAAAATTTGACAGTGTGCAAATTCCAATGAAAAATAAGTGCTTCAATGTATGTTACTAGATTCATATTAGCTGTCTTGCTACTATTACTATTATGTATGAATTTTATAATATAAATATTAATATGATATCCATATATTATATTGTATTAATATTAAGCAAAAATACAATTATATAGGTAATTCTTCTTATTATAAGTGCAACAGACTATATTTCTATCCTTCACAGTCTTGCTTTCTTTGCATTAAAAAAATTAAGAACATCAATCTGTCCCTTGCACATCATTCACAGCAGAGTCCACATGAACAGTTTATATGTATGTGATATTATATGTGACTATATACACTGAACAAAAATATAAACGCAACACTTTTGTTTTTGCCTGCATTTTTCATGAGCTGAACTCAAAGATCTTAGACTTTTTCTATGTACAAAAAAGGCCTATTTCTCTCAAATATTGTTCACAAATCTGTCTAAATCTGTTACTGAGCACTTCTCCTTTGCCGAGATAATCCATCCACCTCACAGGTGTGGCATATCAAGATGCTGATTAGACAGCATGATTATTGCACAGGTGTGCCTTAGGCTGGCCACAATAAAAGGCCACTTTTAAAAGGTCAGTCAGTATCCGGTGTGACCATCATTTGCCTCATGCAGTGCAACATATTCTCATTTGCATAGAGTTGATTAGGTTGTTTATTGTGGCCTGTGGAATGTTGGTCCACTCCTCTTCAATGGCTGTGCGAAGTTGCCTCATAATTTTGTTCAGTGTATGAATACAGACTCTGGCTTCTGTAAACACTATTTTTTTACGGTCTATATTTGTAGAGTTTTGCTCTGTGCCTGATTATCACTGAAGATTGTGCGCGTGCGTCTCTTTACAAACAGTGTTGGGCAGTCACAATAATATTTTTTGCAGTAATTAGTAGTGAAACTAATTATTAATAACATTACAGTTACCATCCATAAAACAGCTTGTTACTTTTGATGTCTTAAACTCTACTCATTTGAAATCCAACAATCCAGTAAATAAATCCTAGATTTATTTTCAGAATTTTCACGACCTGCACATGCACAAAAAGTGACGTTACCAGTGCATCAGGCAAGCTTGGAATATGGAAAAAAATTACATTCATGGAAATATTACCATTACATTGATTTTGTCAGGAGAAAAGATGATCTAAACACCACTGTGTGGCATTTTGGCATTACTTTACTCTGGCATTACATCAAATGCTCAAATGGACATTGCAAAGGATGAATCAAATGCTCAAATTATAAATCAATTGCTCAAATGGAGCTTTGAGACAGAAGAGTTCAGTAACAACTATGAGCACTTTGGCTTTTCAAGCTGTAATTTTACATTTGCGTGCCCTCTCCCAATATGTGTCCTTAAGAAGGGTTAATGAAAATGCTGCGATGAGTCGATAGTAGAATATCTCCTTGACAGAATGGGGGAATAATGGCCCTTAGGCTGATGATACACGGGGCAACTTTTTGAGCAATGTTGCTGGGCAACTTTGGACAATGTTGCCATCAACGGGCAACCAGGTGAGACACAGTGCCCAGAACTGATTTAAAGTATCCAGATATGGGTGTAACGATACAAGTATTTGTATTGAACCGTTCAGTACGAGGCTTTCGGTTCGGTACGCATTAAAATCCGAACGACTCGTTGAACTAATCCTATTACAAAATAGAAGCTTAAAATGTGTGAAATATAATGTTCTCAGTGCCACTGTGCTCAACAAGGTAGCCCAAATGACGTAACAGGTGATGTCTGCCTATCCCACCCCCAAAGAAAAACACACTACTCCAGTAGGGCTGTGACAGTGAGGTAGTTCGTTAGAGTTTTCCCTCTTTTTCTCGCTTTTAAATTGTTTGGAAATGCCTGTGCACATTATACTTTCACTTCTTTCACTTATTTTTCGAATTAGCAGCAATTCAGTGTCAATTGATTAGCAACAACAAAACAGTACAACAAACTCACTTATATTAAACATAGATGTTTAATTTATTAACAAAATGAATACAAATACATCATGCTATAGGCCTAATATAAAACAAGAAATATCTTACATAAAGTTTAAATTAAATATAAAACACTGAAAATCTGCAAACATGACGGAACCAAATAAACAAGAAACAAATGTTAAAAAGGCTTCCAAAATCATCTTAGATAAACGGCAAAAGTCAAAAGGCCTTCCAAAGTCTAAAATACTTTTAAAGCAGGTGCTTTTGTATTTCGTTTCAATACTAAATCTTTCACCAATTTCTTGTCTTTCTCACCTCACGTGATAAATGAAAATCCGACTCCTGCAGCTGATCTGAGATGCAACTGTTGTTTGGCACACTGCATTGTTCAAAGTAGAAAAAAAAAAAGATCATACTTTGATACTTTTACAAAAAAATTGTAAAAAAATCAAGGAATTTTTTTCTGGCATTTCTTTCTTTTTGTTTTATTGAAAACGTACCGAACCGTGACACCACTGTGTTGTTTTGAACTGAACCATGAATTTTGTGAACCATTACACCCATAATTCTTAATGGGAAAGTACCCAAGCAGCACTGCTAAAGAAAGTTGCCCGGAAAAAATGCTCAAAAAGTTGCCTTAGGCTGATGATACATGGGGCAACTTTTTGAGCAATGTTGCTGGGCAACTTTGGGCAATTGTTGCTGTCAACAGGCAACCAGGTGAGACGCAGGGCCCACGAACGATTTATAGTATCCAGATAGAAATTTGTTACCTATTCTCAATGGAAAAGTGCCCAAGCAAAATTGCTCAAAAAGTTGCCCCATGTACCATCAGCGGTTGCAAACCTGCATGAGGTACTGAGGCAACTGCAGGTATAAAAGAAAGAAGAAAGAAAGAAAGAAGAAAGCCATTGCCAAGGTGACCAACTCAAAATGTGTATGTTATTACCCATTTGCAGGGAGGTGCTATGAAAGAGTAGTTATGGGAAAAACAAAGGTTTTTGAAACTCTGAATCAGTTGATGCAAAATTCAGTGGCTGATTTCAAAATCACTCCTTATACTCTCAAGTAGTGGACATCCATTTGAAGTGGTGTCCGAAACCATAGTGGATGTAATCGCGATCACTCATTCAATCTTACATTGTACTGCAATAACAAATGTACAATCGATGGACACTCAAAGGCTGTCTAAATTCGCTCACTCATTTTCATGCACTCCTCCAAGTGAACTGTCTTAGTGGAATAAGGTAGGGAATAGTGAATGAGGGTTTAGGGGGCGATTTCGGATTCAGCTATGATTGATCTTTGCAAAATGACTCACTGAAGTGCTTGATTCACACTACACTAGTGACACCTGCTAGTCAAAACAGTACAAAAGCAATGTAAACAAAGCCCTGACCTGCACAAAAACCTTTTTACAAAGCAACTAAAACTGTTTTGAATGAAATTGTAAATACTGTATATCATCCACTACAGGAATGCCGTAGTGGATGATATACGTATCCTGCTAGCAGAGAATGAATTTGCCTGTTCAATAAGCCTGTCTCCTTCTTTTGTTCAGACCAATGTAAAAATCGCCCCATATTTTTACGCAGCAAACATGCAGAGTTGTAATTGTGAACCAGTAGATCGACAATAAGCTAATGCATCATAAAAATCTAAACAATTAGGACACTAAGATATGACTCATCCTTTTTCTTAAAAATTGTTGAAAGGCTAAAATGTGAAGTTTATCATTTTATTAAACTTTTTTTGTTTTTGTTAAAATCTGTATCTTAACTGTAAATCATGCTTTTTACAGTTATTTTAGTTTAATATGTTACCATAGACATTGCCCTACCACACTCATACGGTATTATGTTTATTTGTGCAGGTCTTAAAAAGTCTTAAATTTTATTTAAAAATTATGCAGATTCCTGAACAACAACAGATTTGCACCTGTATTGCATAATATGAACGCGCCCCTTAAATAAATTCAAAAAAATTCTGTGCCATTGACCTTAGACCAGGTTTTAGTTGGTCAATGGCGCAATCGTTTTCAGTTGCCTCAAAATAGCAACGCGCCAACAATGCGTCTGAACACACCTCATTTTCAGACCAGCATGCGCACATGGGTAAACAGGTGGGTGCAAGTGCATTTGCTATTTAAACAACGTGGCGCTGGATATGAAAAATGATAACTGCGTCGGGCTGAAACTAGCAAAAAAACCTCACGCCTGGCATTGCATTGCGCTGGATGTATGATAGGGCCCTTAGTGAAATCAATCCTAAGACTTGCTTACTTGTAGTTATTCTTTCTAAATAAATTTGGAACTAGTTCATGTCTTTGTGGCTTATAATGAATTGAGTTTTCTCTTTAAATAGCCATATCATTGTTTCCCCCGTTATTGCAGTGTCTGACCTATATGCAGACATATCAAATGATGTCCTGGACAGAATTGTACCTGAAATCCAGAAACTCTACCCCAACTCTGGCTACCATATGATGCATGGCCACTTGAGCGCAAGAGGTGTTAAAGTACAAAGTAAGACTTGTTCATCTTAATGTAAAATACAGCTTGTTGCATAAAATTGGCCTTCTACAGTAGACACAATTAAAATTTAAAGTAACTTCTGAAACAGGCAATTTCTGTCATCAACAATCAGAGAATTTATACAGGTAAGCTTAAAAACAAATTCAACTAAAATTCTTTTTTTTATTTGTCATTTCTCTCTTTTAATATATTAACTGAAAGAGTGTGCAAGTCCTTATGAAGAGAGAATCCACAGGGAACACAACTATGAGCCTTGTCACTACACACATTAAGGCGTTGACAGTATTCCGTTCCAGAACCTAATGCCACGTGGTATATAGATGGTAACCACAAACTTATTAGGTATGTTTTCAAGCTTTAATGTGAAAAATAGTTTAGGCAAAAATTTAAATTCTGCCATTGTTTGCTTATCTTCATGTTGAGACCAATGGATTACATACCCAGATAGCACACATACGTCTACAAGATGTCTGTTAAAGATCTTTTGATCTGAAAAGCATCTGCTGACTACAAATGTCTGACAGACGTCTTTCAGATGTCAGTTTTACATACATTCTAAATCATAAACATCTTAAAGACATCAAATATGTCTATTTGACATCTAAAAGGAAACGTCCAATAGACGTATTGCAGATGTAAATGCAGACATCAAATAGGCGTCTCTGAGATTTACCTGTGCTATCAGGGTACTGTTGTTTTGTAATCCATAGAACACGCATGATCATTTGATTAATCTAAAGTTTCTCCATGAAAATAGCCATGGAAGCTGGCATGGTGCAGACTAAGTGATTTTTTTAATTTACAGGGGTTAGTTTGTGATTTTTACTCCCACCACCTACATAAAATTTCAGTGTGCATATTTTTAAAGTGTTCTGACATTTTGTTAATCGATTATAAATTCACTGTTCCAGCAACAGAATAGACTTACATTTAAAAAAATCATTGCACAGGTGGAGGATTGTGGTCCATATTGGCATACATAAAAGCTGCTACAAAAGCTGCTTCTATTGTGCTGCACAGTTTCATAGAAGCTGTGAATCGCTTTGGATTACCATCCAGAGTGCGATCTGATAATGGCCGGGAGAATGTTGATGTGGCCCACTTCATGGTGTCCAATCGAGGGATGTCCAAAACGACACTCCCACATCACAGGGTGCAGTGTCCATAACCATGTTCTTTATTTTTATCATTACTCAAAAAGTCAAATGCCAAAGTGATTGATCAAATCTCTGTAAGACTATGTGTGGGTTTTCTTTCCCACAATAAAGAAATGCATTTGTGGATTGAAAAGATGCTATAATTTCAGCATGTTTTGGAAGAAACGCTGAATTAAGAAATGCAGGAGTGCCAATATCAGATTACCACAATACAACAGGTCTTGTTGTGTGCTCTCAATTCCAGTCCTCGAGACCCTCCGCTCTGCACATTTTGTATGCATCTATTTATTGTTCTATTTGACCGTAAGTTCCCTGCGAAGTGGACTTCACAGGATATTCCACCATGATTCCATTTCGAAGGGAGCATATGTAAGCAATAAGGTACGAGAGGCCGTGCAGTATCGTGAATAAATCACGGCTGAAGGGCGTTATTGCTTTTATAAAACGGTTACCACACACATTTATGTATTGAAATGTTACTTTTTTGAAGCAAGTTTGTTAAATGCTGTCCTTCCGCTTAAAAATAGTTCCTGACAGCAACAGTAAACGGCAAGAGAATGTTCCGAACATGCCTCTCATCTAATGGAGCTTAATTAAAAACAGAGAATAGGAGCTCTTATCATCTGCTGTCATTTATTTTTTTTAACACCATACAGTATATGATATTTTCTCACACACATACATCTACTTATCTCTCAGCATGAGAAAAGGTGTTTTACGTTTCTTTTGTTTTAAAACAGACCGATTCGTGGCACAGGGCGAGTTTGCAAGCGTCATTACGGTGTAAAATGATGGACATACAGAATCATACCTGAAAAAGAAAACTAATAAATACAGTAATATTCCCATCTCACTTCGGAAACTGTGGGCTTTCACAGAGACGTGCGCCGCACACACATCAACATAACTCTGAAAGCGTTTAGATGGGGAAGGGCGTGGTCTCAAAATTAAAGATGAAAGATGCAACATAACGCCAGCAGGGGTCACTCATACTTCATTAAATAAATAACAAACAGCTAATACTGCCGAAATACATAATACACGAAACAGCTTTAATGTTATATTATTGATTGTTTATGTTGCTAAGGGTGTTGCTCAGTGATACACAGAAGCGTTGGGTGAAGCACATAGCCGTGCTGTATCGTGAATAAAACACAGCTGCTGACCAATCAGAATCGAGGAATAGAACTAACCGTTTTATAAATCAGGGATAGGCAATGTCGGTCCTGGAGTGCCGCTGTCCTGCAGAGTTTAGCTCCAACTCTAATCAAACACACCTAATCAAAGTCTTCAGGATTACTAAGGGCCCATCCACGAGGAGACATGTTTAGCTGTATACATACAAATTTTGTATCGTATTGGTGTTTCGTCCAGACGGATCCAGCGTTTTGGGAGCCTGAAACCGCTATTTTTTTTAAACCGGGTCCCAGAGTGAATAAATCTGAAACCGACAGCCTTGCTTGTGTACAGCCAGCCAGTCTGTATATTTTGTGAAACTTTGATGTCATCACCCCACATCTCGCCCCTAGTCAGACACCGCTACGTCACATAACAGCAACAACATGAACAAACAATGAACGACTGTAATTTTATTACCCTAACCCTAACATTAACACAGATTAATAATAGTATAATAAGTGTATTGTTCCATGCTATTCTTTGTTGTTGTGTTGGGTTTGTATACAGTGCAACATGTAGTGTCTTTTTATATTAAAGAATGTAAGATTTTTTATGTAAGAATTTTATATGAAAGATGATGCATGCATTTAATACGGTTAGGGGGAAATGGCCTTTAAATAGGCAAAACATGACCTGGAAATCAATTCAAATAAATTTTAGTATGCAGTATCTTTAGTCATATAAAATGTAATTTCCAAACAATAAAATTGAGGCCAGTGAAAATGCAGAGTGGCTAGTAATTTTGGAAAACCACTAGCCACAGTGGCTGGTGAGCAAAAAAGTTAATGTCAGGCCCTGAGGGACATTAAAGTGTGTGAGACGTGAATTTAAATGAGGTATATTATGTCACACTTCACACTTCTCTAGTAAGTTATGTCTATGTGTGAAGACGCTGCAAGCGCAAATCCATTAATGAATGTTCCGAAATTACGTAAACTTCAACGGATTTCCCATTCTCAAGAAGTAGGGAGCAATAAACTCTGGGTGCTTCTCAATATCCCTTCTCGTTTCCTCGCTCCTCCGTCCTCCATCCTATCACCTGGAAACCGATCGAGCTCAGCCATCTTGTAGGACATCTCAATTCTCTAACTGCACCACGAGGAGGCTTCCTGAGAAGTCATGAGCAAGGATACACAGGTGTATCCTTTGCAGAAGTGTTTTATCGCTTTTGGGGCTGTTTACACCTGGTCACTTCATGCATTTTGTCTGATCGGATAGCAAGACCAGGTGTAAATGCCCTCCAAAATGCATTCAAGACGGATATAAATCCGATCGCTCAAACCACTTCAGGAGGTGGTCTGGGCTGCATTCCAGACAAAACTGGACAAGTGTAAATGCATCTGGTTGTTGAAACCACATATGCATATTTTACTCCTCCCAAAATGTTAAAATAATAAACGCGTGACGGCATGTTATAGTCAGATATGACTGTGCTAATGCAACACGAATTGCCGCGGACGAGCAGCTGTGCATCTCTTCAGCAAGCCGACACGCAAACTGCCTCGAATGAAACAAAATAAGACGCAAGACAGTCAACACACAATCATCTTCATTAAAAGTAGTAAGACTTTCCAGTGCTGATGCCGCGTGCTCTCCTATTGCGGTCTTTGATCTTTCTGAAATGAGCTGATAATCAATAAAATGCAGCGCTTATCTTTTGATTTCATCAATGTGAACTGCGTTAAATTTAAATAGGCCTATAGCGCGGGAATTGAAGATCGAATTTATATCCGTTTTGCGACGACACATTTATGTGGCCAAGTGTAAATGGAAACGTTTTAACAAATCAGATAAATATCCGATCATCGAAAATGCATGAAATGACCAGGTGTAAACAGGCAAATGTGGTGCATGTGTACATTCTCCTCCCCTTTCACATCTGACGTATAATTTATATTTATATTTTACCTTTGCAGTTTAAATAAACCATACACGTCATATATTTCAACAGGGCATCTTTCCTTGTATCTGTCCCTCATATCTAACGGGGAGCTAAGATGCGGGGAACGGTAGCGAGGATGTACAAATAAGAAATGAGAAGCACCCACTGTGTAGGGACCATGTCAATCAGCACACAGTTCATGCACTGCACTCTCTTCTAATGAGCTGGTTATCTGAATCAGGTGTGTTAAGAGAGACATGCTAAATTAATTAATTGACATCAGGTCTGTAACATGATTAGCTATAAAAGGGATGTCTTAGAGAGGCAGAGGCTCTCCAATCTGTGAAGATTGTGGAACACTTTAAAAACGTCAAATTGCAAAGGCTTTGCAAATCTCATCATCCCACTTTAAACCATCATCAAGTGCATCATCATAATTATATATAAAAATGTTACTCCCATTTTTTTATACGGAAGGGCAGGACATATCCGATTGACAGATCTAGAGTGAACGTGCTCTGACTCGTAACACTTGCGCATGTGAAAGAAAAATGATAGTGCTCTTTAGATCACATAACTCAGTGGAAAATTAATAAACATGATGTTCTGTATGAACATGTGAGAATAAATCTGTTTTATAAATAAATCTAAATTCTTTGCTTTTTTGTATCGCGAATGATGTGAATAGCCCCATAGTGATCTGTTGTTTCGATTCAAAAGTGTCACCGTGCTGAATTTTCACATTCAGGGTGAAAAGGCCTTTAATATAGTTTAGTAAGCAAACGGCCATATGGTGAAGCTTAAAGAGTTGAAATATGCAAATAAAAGAAGTTAAAGTAGTCATGGTGACAGTCAGATGTAGCCCACATTAGGCTGTGGTGTGAACGTAGCCTTTATTTCACACAGCATTTTTCTTGTCATACTCTTTAACAAAGAACAAACAGGGTCTAACATTTGCTTGAGTTCCACATGCATCTATGTGAAATAGCGCAAAAAAATTTAGCACCGGAGGAACCTTTTCATAGTTCCTAGAACTATTGGCGGAAATACCCTCTTTTTGGCGTGTTTGCACCACAGGAACTAGGAACTGTTTTAGTTCTAGGAACTCCATTTGGAGGAACTACTGGTAAATTAGTTCCTACTTCAGAGTAGGGTCTAAAACAGTTCTATAGGAACTATCAGTGATTGTAAGTGTATGCTGATTGGCCAAACGCATAAACCGCACGCTCTTATTTCAGTGTTGTTTTTTTTATTTTGTGGATATTTCAGCGAAGTTTGCTTTGTACATTCAGTTTAACAACATTAAGCTACAGTTAAAGGGGTCCAACAAAGTTACAAATCTCAAAGTCCACTCCAAAGGGAGATATTTAGTTTTTAAAAAAATCCCTTTTCAAGAACTACAACGAACGGCTCATTTGGACTACAGTGTTGCTTTCCAGTGTTTGTGATATAAATATAGATATTTTATAAGTAGGCTAGCATTTCTGACATTTCTGACTTATTTATTGCTTGTTGTAATTCATTCAGGTATATTAATATGTTAGCATGGCACTTTTGAAGACTAGTAGAAAACAAATCACTTACAAATAAAACTAAAGTTTAAAACTCAATTGTTATGGTTTGCTTCTAGTAGAAAAATGTTTTTGTTACATACTGTTTTCTAATCATAAGCAGATATTGGGCTTAATGCAAAATAACTGTTTTGTTCAGACTACTTCTTTACTATTTTTCTGTAGAGCTGGACATTTATATATGGGTCACTGACGTATAAAGATTTTCGACAAGCCAATTTTAAAATACAAAAAAATAATAATATCTACTGTAATTGTTCAAGTACACAAATTCATATTAAAAATTTTAAATTAAGTGATTTTAGTGGGGTTTTTTTTCATCTAGATGAGTTGGCCGTAGCCTTAAAAATGTCATGTGGTGCGACCATGATTTATATTAAAATTAAATAATTTCCTTAACATTAAAAATTTTTTTTATCAGTAATTAAAGTGTTCAGAAACAAAGTATTTGCATTTAATTTGAGTTTTTGTAAATGTTTTTTGTTCTATAATTTCAGAGTTGCCTTCTTAAATTTAGTTAACATACTTATTTTTCTTGCAAATTGCATAAAACTGCTAAAATGTTTTGAAAATACCATTCACTTAAGCATACTGTAGCAGTGATTCATATTTCAAGCACTGAAATTAGATATTGTATTTTAATTTTAATACAGTTATTGCTATTATTGGTCGCACCACATGAGTGGTTGCTCCAAATGACAAAAATACCTTTTATATTATTAAAAATCTATTTAAAGAGACGTGTGAAAAGTGCAGCAAGTGGCATTAACTGCAAGCATTTCTTTAGCCCCAGTTATTTCTGTACTTTGCCCAATATTGGCTGTCAATTGACCCTTTCGCCAGGAGTTTTATTAACAGGCAGTCTGACATATTATAATGCCGAAAAATAAACCAGACAGGAGAGTAAATTAACGTCGGTGGACTCAAACTTGAAAAATGGTGTGTATTGACACCTTTTCACGGCTGAAACAAGATATCCTCTGATGTTCATTCATGTTTATTTCATGCAATGACTAGTAAAGATGAAGAGATGATTGGTTCATGTGCCGCTACAGCGATCTATCACGACATGTTAAAGAGTCACAAAACAGTATTTGTTTTTGAATTTCTTTTAAAAAATGACAAAATTTGAACACTGAAACTTTTTGTTTCATACTAAAAGTAACCAGCTCTGTCTTGTCTGTCAGCGTCCTCTTTGTTCCGTGATGTATTTTGCAATGCGTGAGAACATGTGTGGCATAAAAGTGCCATGGTTTGTCAGACGTAGCAACAGTAACTAAGGGGGGAGGTCAATTTAGAGTAGTGGGAGGTTGCTGGCTCAGGTTCTGAGGTGACAACATGAACATCTTTCTTATAGTAGAAAATGACTTCTGGAGTTTGTGCTAGACTGCAGGGTCAGATTTAACATGCTGCCTATGGTGAGCATTTATTTTACTTTGCTTGGAAGTATAATCTCTGGTAGAATAGATTAAAATAGTTATAAATAAATAAATAATAAATTACTAATAAATGCATAATTACCAAACTAAAATTACATGCTCTGAATTATTTTATTTTTTGCATTTTTTCATATTGTACAAAGATTATACATAAACAGTCTAAAATGAACCAAATTGCATAAAAATATTCCAAATTATACTAAAAGTATTTTATGTATATAAACTGAATAACTGAATGTTTCTTCAAACTTCATGTCTTCACTCTCCTCTTTAATAAACACCATCTTTATAATAGTGTGTCACGTGGATCTCAGTTGCTTCAAACCCCCAAAAACATAATCTCTTGGTGCGTTTCAATCAGCTTCATAGTTCAGTGCACTGGTAAGGGAGTCAGTCATAGTGAGAATTAATGGCCTGAAATCACCTGATGACACAAGTCAAGTCAAGTCACCTTTATTTATATAGCGCTTTTACAATACAGATTGTGTCAAAGCACTTAACAGTATCAAATTGGAGGATAGAGTGTCAGTAATGTATAATGATAAGATTAAACACTCAATTTTCAATTTTCAGTTAAAGGCATTTCATTATTGAATTCAGAGATGTCATTGTCTAGCTCAGTTTAGTTTAAATAGTATCTGTGCAATCAAATCGGCGATAATCGCTAGAAATTAAGTGTCCCCAACTGAGCAAGCCAGGGGCAACAGCGGCAAGGAACCAAAACTCCCTCTGTGACAGAATGGAGAAAAAAAAACCTTGGGAGAAACCAGGCTCAGTCGGGGGGCCAGTTCTCCTCTGACCAGACGAAACCCGCAGTTCAAAAGTTTATATTTCTATTTTAATTTTGTTGCAATTTCTAACAATAGTAGTATTATGTAGTTAGGTATTTTATTAAATTTTTGTTATTTTTGGTTGATATATCTGGGGATATATCTCTGGGGGTCATCTGGGTGTCCTGGTCTCCGCTGACGATCAGGGCTGTAGACATCATCTCTTGGTGCTGATCCACCATCTGATCGGATACGGACTGAGAAACAGAATAGGAAAGAAACAGACAAATATTAGCGTAGATGCCATTCAACTTACGATGTAACGAGTACATCGTGTGTTATGGGGAGTGTTCCCGGTTCCGGTTGATCTAATTAATGCAGCCTAACAATCCTTTAACGGATTTGAATAATAGAAGCGTATTAATGTGTTATGTGTAAGCCAGGCTAAAGAGATGGGTCTTTAATCTAGATTTAAACTGACAGAGTGTGTCTGCCTCCCGAACAGTGTTAGGTAGACTGTTCCAGAGTTTGGGTGCTAAATAGGAATAGGATCTGCCGCCCGCAGTCGATTTTGATATTCTAGGTATTATCAAACGGCCGGAGTTTTGAGAACGCAGCGGACGTGGAGGACTATAATGCGATAAGAGCTCGCTCAAGTACTGAGGAGCTAAACCATTCAGGGCTTTATAAGTAATTAACAAGATTTTAAAATCTATCCGATGCTTGATAGGGAGCCAGTGCAGTGTTGACAGAACCGGGCTAATATGGTCATATTTCCTGGTTCTAGTAAGGACTCTAGCTGCTGCATTTTGGACTAACTGTAGTTTGTTGATCAAGCGTGCAGAACAACCACCCAATAAAGCATTACAATAGTCTAACCTTGAGGTCATAAACGCATGAATTAACATTTCTGCATTTGACGTTGAGAGCATTGGTCGCAATTTAGATATGCTTTTGAGATGAAAAATGTTTTACAGATGCTAGAAACATGGCTTTCAAATGACAGATTGCTATCGAACAGCACACCTAGGTTCCTGACTGATGAAGAAGAATTGACAGAGCAGCCGTCAAGTGTTAGATAATGTTCTAGGTTATTACATGTGGGGTTTTTAGGTCCGATAATTAACACCTCTGTTTTTTCAGAATTTAGCAGTAAAAAATTACTCGTCATCCAGTTTTTTATATCGACTATGCATTCCGTTAGTTTCTCAATTTGGTGTGTTTCACCGGGCCGCGAAGAAATATAGAGCTGAGTATCATCAGCATAACAGTGAAAGCTAACACCATGTCTCCTGATAATATCTCTGTAATTAACTAGATCTTTGGGGTCAAGTTGTGGTTTTTTAATGAGAGGCTTAATAACAGCCAATTTGAAGGTTTTGGGGACATATCCTAATGACAATGATGAATTAATAATAGCCAAAAGAGGATCTATGACTTCTGGAAGCAGCTCTTTTAGTAGTTTAGATGGAATCGGGTCTAATATACATGTTGTTGGTTTAGATGATTTAACAAGTTTATACAATTCTTCCTCTCCTACAGTAGAGAATGAATGGAATTGTTCCTCAGGGGATCTATAGTGCGCTATCTGATGCGATACTGTAGCTGACGGCTGCAGGGATACAATTTTATCTCTGATAGTATCGATCTTGGAAGTGAAGTAGTTCATAAAGTCATTACTGCTATGCTCTTGGGAAATGCCAACACCTGTTGATGCTTGATTTTTCGTTAATTTAGTTACTGTATTGAATAAATACCGGGGGTTATGTTTGTTTTCTTCTAGAAGAGACGAAAAGTAATCAGATCTAGCAGTTTTTAATGCTTTTCTGTAGGATAGGGTACTTTCCCGCCAAGCTAAACGAAATACCTCTAATTTAGTTTTCCTCCAGCTGCGCTCCATTTTCCGGGCTGCTCTCTTTAGGGCGTGAGTGTGCTCATTATACCACGGTGTTGGACTCTTATCCTTAATCTTCCTTAAGCGTAAAGGAGCAACCGCATCTAAAGTGCTAGAAAAGAGAAAGTCCATAGTTCCTGTTACATCATCAAGTTCTTCTGAGCTATTGGATATGCTGAGGAACTGAGATAAGTCAGGAAGATTATTTATAAAGCAGTCTTTTGTGGTAGAGGTAATGGTTCTACCATATTTGTAACAAGAAGTTGGCTTTACAGCTTTAGCTATATGGAATATACAGGAGACTAGATAATGATCTGAGATATCATCGCTCTGGTGCAAAATTTCAACGCTACTGACATCAATTCCATGTGACAGTATTAAATCTAGAGTATGATTTCGACAATGAGTAGGTCCTGACACGTGTTGTTTAACACCAATTGAGTTTATAATGTCTATAAATGCTGATCCCAACGAATCTCTGTCATTATCAACATGGATATTAAAATCACCAACGATTAGGACTTTATCTGCAGTCAGCACTAACTCCGATAGAAGATCAGAAAATTCTTTAATAAAGTCTGTATGGTGCCCTGGTGGCCTGTATACAGTAGCCAGTACAAACATCACAGGGGATTTATCATTAACACTTGTTTCTTTGGATAACGTTATATGAAGCACCATTACTTCGAACGAATTATACTTGAAACCCAACCTCTGAGAGATACTGAAAATATTTCTATAAATTGTAGCAACACCTCCCCCTTGATTGACACAAAAACAATCAAAACTAGCACTCTAATAAAATTACACAAATTAAATAAGGTTCATATTGGTATTAAAATATATATTTAGTATTTACTGATTAGTATGTTATATTCAAATAAATTCCACTTAAATAAAACATTCACTATTTTTTTGTAAAAGTTGTCAATACACATGTTTGTGTTTGTTGTTCTCATTGCTTTTACATTGTTTTGCGTAGGTGTCGTCAGCGTGTGGTGATTCGAGCGATTTGAATCACTGAATCATTTTGTAAAGCAATTGATTCAGTTGACTTGGAGTTTGGACAACCTCAGTTTTACTTGCATAACATAACCTTGATTAATGTCACTAACGCATTACAGTGTTACATTGGGTAATAAGTTTTATGTACAATTCTCTAAACGAATTGTATTGATTTAAACAATTTAAATTATTAAAAGCACACACCTCTCTTCAGCAGAATCACAGATGCTGGAGCGCGGCGCAGCCTTATGACATCTTATCGCCCGACCACAATTGTGAATGAACAGCACTCTCTCCACCTTCGATTACCATGACTAAGGTGCCCTTGAGCAAGGCACCGAACCCCTAATTGCCCACTGCTCCGGGTGTGTGTTCACTGTATGTGTGTTTGTGCACTTGTTCACTACTCACTGCTGTGTGTATGCACTTGGATGGGTTAAATGCAGAGCACCATTTCGAGTATGGGTCACCAAAGAAAAATTCCCATTACAGTTATAAGTCCCATTACAGGGGATTAATCAAAATATAACAGTGTGTGTGTGTGTATAATCTTTATACAACAGATTGTTTTAAAGCAAGCAGATTACAGTATTAAACAAAATACGATGTCAGGGTCGCTTTCAGTTGATATTATAATTTGATTTTCTGTTATAACGACAGCTTGGCCTGGGACAAGCTGGAGACGTTGTTAGATTACAATAATCTAATTTTTGCAGTTTTATCCAATAAATATTGTTTCTCATGCATAATCAAGCACATTGACTTTTATGAATATCAAATGTACAACACACATTTCTTCACATTTACTAATGCTAGCTTATGCTTCATTTGTACAGTGCATTATTGATTGCACATGATTTTGAACGTGTAATTTACAATAAAATTATAATATTAAAAATATATATTAAATCAATGTAAGCAAAACAATTGAATGCAAGGTTTAACAGCAGTGTAATTCACACAGTTCATATTATTTCTGTAAATGTCTATTACAGATATAAATAGCCACTAAACTAAATGTGTAATTTGCTAGATGTTTAAGGTTGCACATGGCAAATAGCAATTTATTAAATATTAAATGCATGCTAAATTATTTAATGCAAGGTTTTCCTTGATTAATAAAGACTCTGTTGTCTATGTTTCTGTCGTATATTTTTTATACTCTGTCAATTAAAAATCAAACATTCTCTGATTTCTTTGTCATCTCGACAATTAGGCTGAGTATGTTAGCTCAATATGAAAATAAGTTTCTCTTTAGCCTCTACAAGCAATTTAAAGGACAGATTTATTGAGATTTATGTCTGTCTAAAGCCACACTAGTCACTGCAAAAGACTAGAAACAGCTGGAGCGACACATGCTGGACTTGAGAAAAGATTGCTGAGAATTTACTACATTCAAAATCCTACCAGAACTTCGACATATGTTTTGTTATTTATGTGTTTTCTGTATCCCTACATTTCTATGCACTATGCAGGACTTTTATTTTAGTCTGGCGATGTGACAACATAAGGCTGCGCCGCGCTCCTGCGTCTGAAGAGAGGTTAGTGTTTTTAAGCATTTGAAGTGTTTACATACATGAAATAGTTTTATAAGCAACGTAAAATGAATAAATGATCAATTTAACGTTGTAACGCTTCATCTAACATTTATGAGCGTTGTTTTTTGTGTAAAGCGTATCTACACAAGATTAACAAATAACGGAGCTTTTTGAAACTCCGAGTCAGTTGATTCAGTGTTTTGAATCGCTCGAACTGACGACTCCAGCCGCTCAAAACAGTGTAAATGCAACAACAACAACAACAACAAACGTGTGATTTGACTTTTACTAACGTTAACCAACAGATAGGCTGTTTTCATTAAAGTGGAATATATATTATTACATGCAAAATATAAATCATAAATACTTCAATATGAACTTTTTTGTTTTGTTTAGTGCTAATTTTGAGGGGGGTTTTTTTATTTAAATTTTTTGGTCATTTAAAGCCATAACTGTCATGACTGTTTTCACCTTACTAGTGCCCGGACTACTGAAATAGGAAGCTAATTGAGAAGCAGCCATTATAAAGATGGCGTTTATTAAAGAGGAGAGTGAAGACATGAAGATTGAAGAAACATTCAGACTCAAACAAGAAGATACTGAGGAACAAACAGGTTGGTTTTCATTCTCAAAGCTAAACTTACTAATTTGACTCTTATTAAAATGTCCATCTCTACAGAAATGAATGATAATAGTGAAGAATGTCATATGAATGTTGTGTTTAAAGTAGTCTGTTTGACATTTATTTTGACATGACGCACAATAGAAAATTATAGTATGTGTTTTAGGAAAAATAATACAGATACAGCCTAAACAAAACAATTATTTAGTGTAATATTAAGGGATACTCCACTCAAAAATGAAAATACTTTTATCATTTACTCACTGTTATGCTAATGTATATGACTTTCTGAACACAAAGAATCTTAGAAAAATAATGCATCTCTGAGTCCATATAGACACAACTGTCACACATGCATTCATGAGCTCACACTTGATGTAAACATCAGGGCCAGTATTCACAAAACATCTTAAGCAGTAGCAGCTCCTGACTGTAAATTTAGGTGAGGCAGATTATTTTGTAAACTTTATATTCTAATCTCTGAACACAAAATTTTGGCAGAGATGTCCTTGCGTTATCCTGTGGGTGGTCCACTAATGTTGACTGACAGGCTCCAAGTAATGTTACACTCATAAAATGCTGTATAATAATTGCCTTTAATATAGTATTTATCACCTCCAAATGTTGATTTAGAATGTTACAAGTTGTGAAGCAATTCGGGTGAGGAAAGACGATCATATGTCTATTCTCAGAATAAACAAAACAAACACAACAGAACCATATAAAGGCTATTCGTGTGAGCACATTTAAACTAAAGGATTTAACGTATAGCCTACTTTGTTAATTTGATCCACATAGAAAAAAAACAGACATGCCAACTAGTTACTGACCTGACGAGCTGTGCCTGATCTTAAGGCTAAAAGTAGCTCATAACTTGTCGATTTAGGAGAAAATCTTAAAAATAATGGGCGTCAGTCCTAAATTTAGGACTCCTAAATTTTTGCTGTAAGAGTATTTCACAAAGTGTTTTAGCACTAAAACTAGCTCCTAAGTCTGTGAAACATTAGGAGTAGTGAAGAGGACTCCTAAGTCACTAAGACCTAACCACAAACTATGCTAAAATGGCTGTTGACGGCAATCTGCCTCGGAACGTAAACATTTTAGAAACATTTGATGATAATGAGCATTTATAAAGGTATCACCTTTGGTTTCAGAAAACTCCAAATTTTCCTTTGATTATATCCTTGTTTTCATTTACCAGTTGGGCAAGAAGTAACAGGTGTTCTTGCGTCCAGTTTGATTTTCTTTCAAGTTTGCATGTCTTATCAGCCATGATTATTCTACTCTGTTAATTAAAAGGCTGTTTATATGCATATTCACTATTTGTTTACGAAAAGCATACATGGTAAGAGACTGACAATTAACTGAACATATACTTGTTTAATTAGAGACACTTAGCCTGCATTTTCAAATCTATATTTGAATGTGGCAATTATTAACATTTGTGACCCTGGACCACAAAACCAGTCTTAAGTCGCTGGGGTATATTTGTAGCAGTAGCCAACAATACACTGTATGGGTCAAAATTATAGATTTTTCTTTTATGCTAAAAATCATTAGTGTATATTAAGTAAAGCTCATATTCCATGAAGATATTTTGTAAATTTACTACTGTAAATATACCAAAACATCGTTTTTGATTAGTAATATGCATTGCTAAGAATTCATTTGGACAACTTTAAAGGCAATTTTCTCAATATCTTGATTTCTTTGCACCCCCAGATTCCAGATTTTCAAATAGTTGTATCTCGGCCAAATATTGTCCAATCCTAACAAACCATACATCAATGGAAAGCTTATTTATTCAGAAAAATTGACACTTAAGACTGGTTTTGTGGTCCAGGGTCACATTTTTATTTTTAAACCTTTATTTGAATATGGCAACATAATATCATGCTCTACAATATTTCTATGAATAAATCTCTGACAGAGACTATCAGCCAATCACTGTATAGTTAGTAAGCATGCTGACATCGCCCATAGCAACGAGGTCAAGATTTGGCTTAAAGCCCTAAACACACTGCACGATTTTCGGCTGTCCCAGATGAAAGATTGGCATCGTGAAACAATCGTGGCGATTTCTGTGATCGTGGCTCCTAATCAGTGCTCTTATGTCGTACAGTGAGAGAGGTTCAAAGACGGCTGTTGTCACAGTCTCGCAACCAAAGAAAGCCTATGATACAGCATGATTATCGCACGGTGTGTTTGCTGGTACGATCCACGTTTACTGACCAACCAATAAAAATGCGATATGAAATCAACGCGACATATGCTAAAACAAAAAACTGCTTACCTCAAGCTCTTATCCTTTCCTTTTTCACAGCTTACACTTTTTTTCAGCACACATAAAAAATACAACTGCTAAAGTGTGATTTATCATGCTCTTTTTGTTTACCACTAGCACATGCTGATGATGTTTTTTCTTCTATAGAAACATGCGTCATAGCGTATGAGTCAATAGGTGTCATCATCGTACAGTCTACACATACCTCATAGCCAAGATTATTAGATCCATGTCACACAGCGTGACATGCAGTGATCTTATAGGATTGCTAAAATCGTGCAGTGTGTTTTGGGCTTAAGACTTCTCTCTATTCCTTAGTAAAAATTTCTCTGAATAGCTTTTAAGAGAAAACTCAACTTTCACTGTTATTTAGGAAAACTCTTAGTGGTAAGATAAAATGTTTTGTGAATACGGGCCCAGCACTTTATGAGGCTCCCACAAGCTTTACAAAATAAAGGTTCACATTTTCACAATACAGATTGTTCCAGTAGCTTTACAGGAAATTATGTTGTATAAAAAAAGTATCTGGTGTTAACAAAGACGATACTTTAGGGGCAGCAGAATTTGACAGGACTTGACTACAACTTGGAGCTTCTAGTAGATCAAGTTTACTAACAAAACATTACAACTCTTATACAGTCTTCCATTCTGGGTAAATGGTAAGAATCAGGAATGGGGATTGCATTGACCTTCCCATAATTAATACAAAACCTAAATATTCCAACTGGCTTTGGTAAACATCAAGACAAGTAAACATGGAAAAACTCCATGAACTACCACTAAGCTCAGCCAACCGTCATTCAGCAGATACTTCATTACCTGCATCACCTTTCTCTTCTTCTGAATAACTCTGTATGCATGGTGCTTAATAGGAGGACCAATAACCTTGATGTCATGTTGAAAAACTCTAGTGTCTTAAAGGGGGAAAAGATTTTTCTTGTTTTTCTTAAAAGAGACAGAATTCCACATCCAGTCACAAAATATAGATTTTAGCACTTAAAAAGCCTTTATTTGCAGATATACATATAAATAAACACTAACGGTTTTCAACCTAAACAGGGTGCCAAACAAAAGAGAACAGGAAGTGGCTTAATAGGTTTACCTGTTAAAACTTTAATAAGGACAGTTTTTGTGCTATAGTGGGGCTTAAATACTTATTTAAATACAATTTTGTTGTAAAGTTGAACATTGGGATTGGTCTATAATAAACCATTTCTCCTGGGTCAAGTGATGAGGGGTTTGATAACTGCCAGCTTACTTGGATTGACACAACTCCACTTTGACTGGCTTAGTGCATATAGAATCTAGCAAGTATATTATTGGTTTTGATGTCTGTTGCTATGTGCTCTTAAACTGTTGTTAAATTGTATTTGTCTTTCTTCATTTTAGACCTGATGGCGCTGAAAGAGGAGAGTGAAGTACTAGATGAAATGGAAGGGAAAAATCACTATGAGAAGAAACAAGTTTTCATGAATGAACAAAAATCTATTGAAACTGAAAAGACTTCCTCACCAAAAAGTGCTCAGAAGAACAAATCTATCAGTAATTTCACCTGCCAACAGTGCGGAAAAACTTTCAATAAAAAAAAAAGCCTTACAAATCACATCAGAGTTCACAAAGGAGAGAAGTCTTACACATGCACTCAATGTGGAAATAGTTTTACTTATAAACACACACTCAATGACCACATGAAGATTCACACTGGAGAAAAGCCTTTCACCTGCCAACAGTGTGGAAAGAGTTTCACTCACAAAGGAAGCCTTAAAAGCCACATGAGAATTCACACTGGAGAAAAGCCTTTTACCTGCCAACAGTGTGAAAAATGTTTCACTCAAAAACAAAACCTTGCAATCCACATGAGAGTTCACACCGGAGAGAAACCTTACACATGCTATCAGTGTGGACAAAGTTTCAGGCATAACAAAAACCTTTATACCCACATAAGAAGTCACGCTAGAGAAATTCCTTTCACCTGCAAACTGTGTGGCAAGAAATTCTCACGTAAAGAAATTCTTAATGTCCATGCAAGTATTGACACTGAGAGCGAATTCACCTGCCAACATATGTGCTCAATGTGGACAAACCTTTACACATAAAAAAAACCCATTTGTATGGTCAACAAGGAAAGAGTTTCAGATTAACAGTCATTTTTTATCACCATATGAGGATTCACTCAAGAGAACAGTTTTATGTCATCAGCGATGGAACGAATTCCACAGACAGGAAACATGTAAAGATTCATACTGGAGTGAAGCCTGTCATGTGCCAACAGTGTGGAAAAAGTTTCTCACTTTGAGGTTTGGCTCACATTAGGATTCACAATGGAGACAAGCACAGATTAACGCACAGAAGAACATAATTTCACTCAAGGGAGTCGCTCCTGCTTCCCCCCCCGAAACCGTCTGCAACAAAATCAAATTTATAACCCATACCTGACTGGAGAGTGGCCTTTCACGTGTTTTCAGTGTGAGAAGAGTTTCACACATCAAATGTCATTCGCAAACTCTGGAAAGAAATTACAGTGTTCTGAGTATGATAAGATTTATGAAAAGGAGAAATTTCAGAACACACACAGGTGCATCTCAATAAATTAGAATGTCGTGGAAAAGTTAATTTATTTCAGTAATTCAGCTCAAATTGTGAAACTTGTGTATTAAATAAATTTATTGCACACATACCGAATTAGTTTAAGTCTTTGGTTCTTTTAATTGTGATGATTTTGGCTCACATTTAACAAAAACCCACCAAACATTCTGATATGTTCAGCTAAAATTGGATCATACTCTGTTCGAGGATGCCTAGAAAATTTTCATTATGAGCTGAACCCAACAACTCATCATTTCCTCTGAAAGCCAGTCCTCTCTCCCCTAAAGACTTGATGACTGATACAACTTGCAGTAATACCTGCTTCCAGTATTCCCTCTCGGAGTCCATTTGTTGAATTAATTCGGAGTCAACTGTTTCTGTGCCCTTTGAGAGCCGATGTAACATTTGCATACAAACCCTGTACTCCGTGCTCCTCTCATGTTCCCCAATCCTCTCTGAATGTTTCCAATTGCAAAATCCATCAACGAAGGAATTATGCTTAGTGGAAAATAGTTCGCATGGGTAACGGTAACCACTGACAAGAAACAGTTTGGCAAAGAGCAGCTGAGTTACGCGTTGGTACAACTCCTAGAAGAGAGTGAAATATTAAACCATCCTGGTGTTGATAGAACACTTTTTTGGGAGTTACTTGGGTGTTAGTTCTTATTATGGTTCTGCATTACCTACTTAAAAAAAACTAATATAAACTAGAAATTCACAATGAAGAAAACGTCGTTCTGTTACTCTTTCAAAACTTTATTTCAGCACAGAGCAAGAAATCATAATGCCATGACATTACTACAAATAACAGTCCACAACAATGTAAAATAGACTGTCATACATTTGTAAATCAAATGGCTTGTAGTACATCAATTCCTCAAGTACAAGACTGTGCTCTTGTTCAACAACACTCAAAGCACGAAGGTGTTCAACAAACTGATTTCCTACACGATGCCAAAAAATAAATCCCATCCTTAAAAATTTTAACAATCTTTCCAAAAACATGTGCATTATCAACAAACTCTAAGCAAACAACAGGACCACTGCGATACTCAATACCATGACACTTTACCCACGGTGTGACCATTACCTCGCTAGAGATATCAATCTGGAGCTGCTCTGAAATAAAATCAGTTTTCAAGGTCAGACAACAGTTCATTTGAAACAGGGCCAGACTCGATACCCTTGATGGTACAGGACTCCCAGTGAGAGGCAAAGACTAGCTGGTGTTTTGTTTGCAAGTGACTTGGTCAGGTTTTTTAAATGTTTTAGATTTCCCTTAAAAAACTTGTTTTGCCTCGTACCTCATTGTCCATACATGAATCAATGGGCCAATTTGTCTGATGCATTCAGGGTAGTGAATCATAAAGTGGTGATTTGGAATTAGATTCCTAGAAGGATATAAATCATTGAAGGAATGCAATACAATGATGCTCTTTTATCAGATGCTTCAAAAATATTATCATTCCTTCAGAGATGCAAGATAATATTAAAACTATGTAAGAGCAGCAACATCAAATGCCAGTGCTTATCTCCCTGTGGGACTACATCTCCAAATATGAGACACAATGTCTGACTTGCATCGAGACCAATGTTGTTTCCTGCTTGTAGAAGGTAGACTTATTTTCTTTTAAATGCACATTTTTTAATCAGGCTCCTACGATCAGGAGTTTCATTTTAAAGAAAATTATAAGGTTATTAGTGAATAAAATAACTTTTTTTCAAAAATGCCACTTTAGACAATTTATTGTTTTTTTACAAGTTAGATTTTCTTTTGCGTCAAAACCAGCTAAATCCACTTGTGTTTTTTTTCTGCAAAAACCTCTAAATCCACCTATTTGGGACAAGACATAGTAAATACCGTATTGTCCCGAATATAAGACGACCCTGATTATAAGACGACCCCCCTTTTTCCAGATGTACCTGTTGGAAAAAAGCTTTTTGAAAACCAAATCTTGTTTTTTTTTTTTTTTCTCTCTGTAAAACACATTTATTCTTAAATTATTTTCATATTGCATATTTTTCCAATTCTAATTTTTGTTTTGAAAGTATGGTAAATACTGGTAAAATGTACCAACAATGACATTGGAAAATTTTGATATACCATTGAAATAACAGGTAGCCCATCTGAATTATATAACAATTAGGCTATGCAACTCATAGCAGCCTACCAAAATGTTATTATCAGTAGACGTGAAATCTTATTGTAGTCTTCTTCAAATCTGGGTACTGTCTTATGTTTTAAAATCACTTACAGAGGAAGTTTGGTCCCATCAGGCCAACATACAGTCATGATCATAAGCTTTTCTTTTTTATTTGTTTTCATTCGGGATCTTTACAACACACATTACATATTTCATGGCACACTCGTTTTATGCGTTTTTGGCGCCACCTATTGTTGTGGGTGTATTATTGACATGTCAAAGTCTAGACCCTGAATATAAGACGAACGTGTTTTTTCAGATGTATTTCTAAGGAAAAAACATCGTCTTATATTCGGGTCAATACGGTAGTTGAAAAATCACTGCAACTAGAAACCCTGAAAAAGATGAGAGCACAATCATTTTAAAACTAAACATTAGATAAACCTCTACACAGGGGTTGAATGAGATCTGCGATTATTTGCCAATCCCACCCATTTCTCTGCAGTCACCCTTCTGCCCTGTCTGAATACAGGCAAAAGTCCTAAAATATAAAAAACAAAACAAAAAGTAAATATTCACACACAACCACAATGGCACAAAATGGCAGCTTATTTATTTTAACAAAAAAAACAGACGTTACACAAACAACCCAACATTAAAAATACATACATCTGTCAAGTAAGTGCAGTAAGTCAATAACATTAAATTGACATTAATAAAATCTTAACAATTTAGTGTCATTTCTGATATTTGGGATTTAGATTCAAGTAGAACAATGTAAACATAGCTTATTAGATTCAAATAGTGTAGTGTATAATCAAGTATGTATGTGAGAACTGCAAAATATTCTGATAAAAAGTGTGTAAATGTTAAAATAACAGTCTGAATAGAAACATCAATATTCCCCATGCCCACCACTATCATAACGTGCTATGTGCAAATAGTATAAAACAAGCTTATCCGATTCAAATAGTTCAGTGTATAATCAAGTAACAGTGCAAAACATTCTGAAACATCAATATCTGTGCAATGTGCATTTAGTATAAAAAGCTTATCAGACTTAAGTAGTGTAAAGTAATATTATATTGTATAACTCAAGTATAAGAAAATTCAGTACACAAAACAGGTATTCTGGTTAAAATTTTGAAAGGCCTCAACAACTGTCTTAAATCTGGTACTCAGTTTATATTGGAACATTTTAGTTTAAGTACAATAAAATACTTCATAAAATGTAAAACAACATTAAGATAGCAATAAATAACAATAAATTGTATACTTAGTCAATTGCCAATATCTTAAAATAGCTTACACTAGCAAATAAAACACACACAGTACTGTGCAAAAAGAGGACATCTCTCAGACACTTTTAGATGCTGTCATTCATTCATTCTCACCATCCTCAAGGTCTTGTTCAATGTCCTTGTCACCATCGCTTGCCACCATCGCTTGCCAGGATGTTTTCATAGAACTCGTGCACAGCTTTTGGCACTCCTAACTCACCCAGCAGCTTCAAGACATCAGTCCTCTTTGCTTCCTTGACGCAGTTCACATCCGGAAGAGGAGCTGGCTTAACTGACACCACCTCTTACCTCGCTTCAGCACAGAGTGCTGGCAAAATTCACCAGCAAACACAGGCTTAATCCCCAGTTTATCTCCAGAGATTTGCAGCACTCTTGCTTCACTTTTTTTGTTGTGAACCTGGCTGCTGCTTCTTTGAAGTCATAGCACTGCCAGTCCTTCCCATATTGATGGACAGTGCCATGCTTCTGCAAAATGTTGTTATACTCTTCCGGCAACAGAATAGTTGTATGCTTCCGGATATCTTGCTCAATCCTTCCAAACACTCTGTCAGCCGGAAGGAAACTGTGCCCTCGTATAGGAAAGAAGTAAGTGACATTGAGCTGAGAGTACAGCGGAGTACGCAGGGCAAACAACATTGACAGAACATTAATGTTTTTATTCTGGCCGTAGCAAGAGTAGGAGAACAGGCAGAGGCTCTGACACTGGTGCAGATCAACTCTAGCCACTGTGCTGAAGTAGTGTTGTAGAGCTGAGGCAACGATGTTACTATCCTTTGAGTTCTCATATTCCAGCCAGGTGTACAGATTTATCTCATGCCGACTCTGGGGTTCTCCTCTGCCACGGTGACGAACCACACCGAATACATAAAAGTATACCTGCCGTGAGTAATATGTTTGACCAATAGCAGATCTAGGAAGGACCAGGTTCTCCATTATGTCAAAGCAGACAGTGAATGTATCACCCACATCATTTAGTGTGTCATAAACAGTGTTGGGCACGTTACTTTAAAAAAGTAATTAGTTATAATTACTAGTTACTTCTCACAAATAGTAACTGTGTTAGTAACTGAGTTACATCATTATAAAAGTAACTAATTACCAGGGAAAGTAACTATTGCGTTACTTTTAAAAAAATGTTCAAATGTCAAATAACTTTGGATGCCCCCAATATTAAATATGTTAAATTAATGAAATGAACACTAAAAATAATAAATTATTATTATAAAACATTCTACATTAATCTACACTATTTATCTACTGACACTTAGTATCAGTGAGTCAAGCATTATAATATAATATTATGATAATTTAATACTATATGATGATAGAACTTTAGTAATTAGAATAACCAAGTATGAAGGCATATTTGTCATCAATATAAAACGCACTAAGGATTAATGAGCTGCTGGGTTCATGAATATTAATCACGTTGCTCGAATTGATTTGCTGAAATCAAAACAGGGATGATAATAGGGGAGCACCAGCCAATGAGATTGTCGTTTGCGCATTAGCTCCGCCCACTACCAGAAAAACTGGCAGTTCTTAAAAGCTGAAGAATTCCATAGGAACTCTTGTTATTTTGACAGGAAAATACAACAAAGAATATCGTTTACATGTAGCGCGTCAATTCTGCATGTTATGAAAGACTCTCTTGCTCTGTATATTTCTTTGCGTGCATGTATGTGAGAGAAAGCGACGGCGAGTCGTGCGCCTTCACATTGTTTATGGTAACGTTACATCAAATACAGCTACACTGTGCATCCATTCAGATAAACTGAAAAATTTTATTCTAATAATATAATATAGTAACGCCACATTTTATTGTCAGTAATGGTAACGGCGTTGTAACGGGAGAAACAGTAATTCGTTTGATCACTCGTTACAATAAAACAAAAAAAATAACAAAATAACTAAAATATAATAAAATACCTAACTACATAATACTACTATTGTTAGAAATTGCAACAAAATTAAAATAGAAATATAAACTTTTGAACTGTGGGTTTCGTCTGGTCAGAGGAGAACTGGCCCCCCGACTGAGCCTGGTTTCTCCCAAGGTTTTTTTTTCTCCATTCTGTCACAGAGGGAGTTTTGGTTCCTTGCCGCTGTCGCCTCTGGCTTGCTCAGTTGGGGACACTTAATTTCTAGCGATTATCGCCGATTTGATTGCACAGATACTATTTAAACTAAACTGAGCTAGACAATGACATCTCTGAATTCAATAATGAAATGCCTTTAACTGAAAATTGAGTGTTTAATCTTATCATTATACATTACTGACACTCTATCCTCTAATTTGATACTGTTAAGTGCTTTGACACAATCTGTATTGTTAAAAGCGCTATATAAATAAAGGTGACTTGACTTGACTTGAAAAAAATAACGCCGTTTATTTATAACGCCGTTATTCCCATCACTGGTCATAAAACTGAACGGGCTCAGCTACAGTGAAGTATGTAAAGCAGAATCTTATTCCGCTTCTCTTCTGCAGTCAGGTTGGGATCATTGATTGCAATGCGGAATTTGACACATGAAGAGCACACATCTTTGGCAGGATGACCGAAGGCCAGGTTGACGTCATACACAAAGATGCTCCAGTAGAGTGAGTAGGAAACGTGTTGATGATTCTGCTCAAGAAACATCTGATGCATTTTTGCCACACTCAAGTCACTTGGTAGGAACTTTCTCCCAGGTGCACTACGGCGGGCATAGTGGCTTGCTCTACAATTAAAAGACTGTATGTGCTTTTGAACCACGTCCTTCTTTGCAGCTTGCTCTTCATTTTACCTGGAACCACCACAATTTTCGGGACGTGCATTGCTGTTCTCAAGCCAGTGCTTTGCAATACCTTGGACTCTGTCTTTCTTGACACCTAAAATGAAAATAAATAGGAAAATTTAAAATGGCAGAACAGGGCTCGAAATTAACTTTTTTACTTGGCAGCACTGGTGCTCCCAACTTTAAAAAGTTAGGAGCACCAGCAAAAATTTAGGAGCACCCACCAAAAATTAATGAGCACCATAACTACAAATTATATATTAACAGATTTCATCTTTACATTCTTAACTTAGATTGGTTAATATATTAGCGGTCAATCACCCAGTCACTGCTTTCCGCTGTCAAGTGACAGGGAGCTAACTACCGCGGGAAATGCAAAGGGCTGAAAAATATTTGTTGAACGTGTACTATGTGCCGTAAGCATTCGCTCAATGCCATTATCTCATTTTTGACAGAGGTGGCATTTAGCAGCTTTTGCATCTGAACTCTTTATTTCTTTAACGCAATATCACTTGTGGATCATCCTCAATAAATTATTCCTGTGCTAACACCTTGTCAGTGAGACAGAGTCTGTAGTAATATTTTGCAGAAAAAGATTACCAAGAATACTATTTAGACCTAGGTTATCACCCGTAATTTGCGCAATAGTATCAAAGATGGGTTCCTCAGAAAATGACACGATCATTCCCTTCTGCTCAAGTGCTTTCAGATCATCAACCAATGGGGCAAGTATTTTGTCCAGTCCATACTTTTCCATCTTCAGAATGGAACAAAGATATTAGATGTATGTTCATTAAGGAGAGTTAATGTGTGCTGGCAGGTTACAAAGTACAAAATATAAGCATGCAAGCTTATGAATCCCTTGTTTAGATCCTAATGGATTTGCTGTTTCAAAATCATCATGGTAAATTTGGATATGAAGTGCATTTCTGTGGATGGAGTACAAAGCTTATTTTTTGTAATACTGTCCATCACAAAAATCTCGATACATGTCACTTTGCCAATCCTCTTGAATAAGATTACACACTTTATCATTCCTAAAAATGACCTCAAGAGTCTTCAAAAGAGGGATATATATGAAAGTGTCGTTAACTGTTCTCTGTTCATACATTCAAGAGATTTTATTTAGTTTTGAATCGTATCTGACACCTAAGTGTATTTCAATAGGTTCAACAACCCCCCATTTCTCACAGAAATATTACATTTATTAAAACTATTCAAAACTTCAACTCAACTTCTACTTGTGCTATCAACAGGCACATTTAAAATCTTTCCCTTGAACTTGTATGGAAATCATTAACAAAATCCTCCATGCTTTCAACAACTGACATAATTACACTGTTTGCGACACTGTTACCCTGTAATTTGGCAATTATTGATGCACACCTTTCCCTTGAATTGTCCCTTGAAACAGAAGAACATTCATTCATGATTTTTGCTCTGTGTCAGACACAAGTGACACTGCTTCACCTGGAGAATCCTGTTCCTCGCTGCTTTCTTTGCTCTGTTTGGCAGATGACAGTAATCTTTTCAGCAGTGGAGTGGAAGTCTAGGTTTCTCCTAGTCTGATAACCTTTGCTTTGAAAATAGTTGGCCACCTTTCCAAAAGTCTGGAAGCAGTTTCTAACCCTAAGAGGAGCGTAAAGTCCTGAAGAATCTGAAGCAGTTTGAAGAAAACACGTAAACATGTCTTACTGGTTTGCTACAAACTCAGACTCAATTTGAAGCAAGATTTGTAAAAAAAAAAAAAAAAAAACCCCATCAAAACAACTTTCATAATATCAAAACAGGAAAGACACAAATTACATCGAAATAGGAAACCTTTTTATCTGTTATAACCCCTCATTTACATAACAAAACGCAAACCTTTGAGAAATGATACCATTTTTGTCTCCATGTAAACTTTCACACACTCTCCTCCTGCACTCTCAATAAGCCATGTCTTCATCTATTGCATCCGGAAGGACTGCAATACAGTTTTGCTCTACGTATAGCGCCCCAATGGTCTGTAACCACCCAGAGTTTGGTTACTGTGTTTGTTTTTTGTGGTGTTATGCCACTACTCTGCACCAGGGGGGGCTCTAGGCGGCATTCTCCCGTGTATATAGCCAGGTATGAGGGGAGAAGAAGTGAGTATTGTTTGGTGAAAGGGAAGCATGGTTTTTCTCTCTTGGTTCACCCAAACTGTTCAGAGTCCAGGGGCCTGTACCATGATGGTGGCTGAACAAACTTAGGGTTACAGGATTAGTTTTGAGTTGACAAAACCAAACCACTCCAATCCGGATTTGTTGGTACATGAAGCTGATCATCAACTTTCTTTGTCAACTCAGTCTTGATCCTGAGTTAATGTAGTGTGTGCACATGAAAGTGTGACGTCAGCAATGAGCAGCCAATCACATGCCTTAAAACTATGATTCACTTCTTGTGAGAGAGTCAGTGCGAAGATTAAAAGATTGAACAATATGAAGAATTTAAACACATTTACACAGCACGATCATGAAACGATCTATCCATGAAAGAGGAAAACATAAAGCAAACATCTTACCATATAAGTGCAAGTAAAAGTTGTAAAGTGAGTTTATAGAGTTGATAATATTTATAGGTATAAAAACACTATAGGTATAAGCTCATATGTAGTCATGTTTAAAGCTATTGATTCTTAAACTTATATTGCATATTATCTATATGTTTACATTGATTTTAAATAAAAGCTAAATAAAAGCTTAATAATTACTATTAAACTAAACTGGCTTGTGTAATGGATTAAGGGTATATTATTTATATAAATAATATAAAATAATTATGAAAAATAATCATCTCTAAAAATCAGATGATTTTATCTTTAAAAATGTTTTACGATGTAGCGTCCTTTAATTTGGAGTAAGAGAAACTGGAGAAGTGGCTTTATTGCGTCAGAGATGTGTCACTTTGCTTGAAGCTGATTGGTCAAATTTCGATTTGAGATCTCTGAACCAGAACATAACCTGCCCCGGAGCAGGTTAGCTGTGGAGCTTAAGTTACTATGGCGATGAACACTGCTAAAAGCCAAACCACTTTCATGGTACCTATAACCCAGAGTTGGCGCAAACTGAAACTTACCTCGCTAGCCAGCTAAACCTGCTTCATGGTACAGGCCCCAGATTGAGAAACTTTGGTTTCAAGCTCATTCTAAAGGACTCTTTATATGCCATCTTCAATTTCATCTTTTTTGAGGTTCTATGCTGCTGTCTTACTTGGAAGCTAAAAGTTCTATACCCATGAGGACAGTGGTATCAAGGCCTTGCTTCATCATTTTGGTGTTTGGATGGACCCCGAGAGTTCTATACCCGGAGGACAATGGTATCAAAGTCTTGCTTCATCACTTTGTTGTTTGGATACTAATGTGAAAACCTGTTTCACTGCATCGCTTTATTCACTGGGCATTTTTTTTTCAACTAATCTGCATTGCTTCAACGGGTACAATTGACTCTCAGCTACAAATAGTGGGAATTACTCTACACACAAGAGGACAATGGTCGGTTAAGGTTTTTCTTTTTCAACTTCATTACCAAACAGGGTCAATATTGCATTTGGGTGATTCTGTGTTTTTGTGACTTTTATATTTACTGGAATTTGTTTTTGTAAATATGTCTGAAGATCAATTTTGTAAGATCTATCAAAATTGTATTTGTGTTTTGGGGTTTATGTTCAAGTTGTTTGTTTTTTACATTTAAGTGAAAGTTTGGCCAGTGGGTCCCTCCTTCAAATTTATTTTGTAGCTTGACCTACTAGGTGGTTCTTAGCAGGACGGTTACAGGTCAAACCACGTTATTGCCGTTATTACTTATATTAGTTACGCTACATTAGGCCTTTACAAAAAAATATCTGTTGACAATTTGTTTTAATTGTCCACTAATCGTTTCAGCACTACGGAGACAGCTAAAGACCTGTGCCTTTATATCCTATTTCTACCCATATTCCATGACGAGCTTTGTTAAAACGAACACGAACACACATTACAGTTTTTGTTCCTTAAAAGGTAACAGTGCTTTAATTCACTACAAAAAAAATTTAACATCACATTTGACACAAATCATACAATTCTGCTCAAACATTATGACATTAAAAACGTAAGTTACCACAGTTTAGAACAGTGACCATCTCAGAAGCATGGTCAACGATCAGCAGAAATCCAAGCCGAATCTTAATTAAAATCTGAACAATCTGTTTTAGACCAGTGACCATCTTAATATATCATTTTTCTGGTAAAACACTGCAGAAATTTCACGTGCCACAGTTCACCTATAACATATGCGCGACTTTAGACTCGTTCTGAAAAGATTAAATCCGAGAGCTCTCAGACCCTCCATAGACAGCAACCCAACTGCAATGTTCCCAGGTCCAGAACTATAGCGAAGACATCGGTAAAATAGTCCCTGTGACATCAGGGGTTCAACCGTAATTTTACGAAGCTACGAGAACACTTTTTTGTGGGCAAAAAAACCCAAAAACAATGACTTTATTTTATACGGTTGAACTCCTGATGTCACATGGACTATTTTACCGATGTGCTTACTATGTTTCTGGACCTGGGAACATTGCAGTTGTGTTGCTGTCTATGGAGGGTCTGAGAGCTCTCGAATTTCTTAATTTGTGTCTTTCTTAATTCTTAATCTTAATTTGTGTTCCGAAGATGAACGAAGGTTTGGAACGACATGAGGGTGAGTAATTAATGACAGAATTTTCATTTTTGGGTGAAAATTTTGGGAACTAACCCTTTAAATCCATAGTTATGCATTAATTAGAAGCTCAAATACTGGGTCAAATAAATTATTTAAACAGGATGGAACAACGGTTCTATAAGAGGTTTGCAGGGATTCGTATATTCACAGGGCCTTATAATAACAAGAGTGCCAGGGTTCCCTCATAGATGAAGATCCTTGTCTAAGAGGCCTTGTATAGATTTTATGGGACCCATATATTAAACATAAATAAGCATTTGTTTTCATTGTTGTTGGGTACCAAACTGGATGGCGCAACCTTGAAACCCAGGGTCCCCCCCAGGCTCCTGGTAGTCAAGGGCCCCTGGGCACTGGCCCCATTGGCCCGGTCCGTAATACATCCCTGCGCATAGTTATGCTTCAAAATGTCTGTTTTGTGTCTTAAATGAACGTTAATAGTTAAAGATAAAGCATGTGTAGTAAGTAGTAGGCTATATGAGATCCTGGCATTAAACGATGAGATTTTAAAAGGATAGTTCACCCAAAAATTTAAATACTGTCATCATTTACTCAGGCTCAAGTTGTTCTAAACCAGTATGAATTTCTTTGTTCTCCTCAACATAAAAGAAGATATTTTGAAGAACGTTCGTAACCAAAGGCCCATTCACACCAAACACGATAACTATAAAGATAACAAAGATATAGTTCTAAAAAATCGTTCTCAATATTAAAGTATAGCAGAGTCCACATCACAGCTATAACGATAAAGGCACAGAGAAACAATATCTCTTTCTTAACGATATCTCGAATCACTTTCAGAGCAATTTTTTTCCAGTTGATGAACGATAAAATCATCAACACCCAGTAAGAATCCATCTTGCTATAGCAAGCTCAATAATTTAAAGTGGCAGACGAGCATGTGCTTAGAATAAACTGACATTATCGTTCGCTGGTGTGGACGCTAATATCGTTATCTTTATAGTTATCATTCTTGGAGTGAACGGGGCTTAACACACAAGACATTCTCAACAGAGTGACAAATTTATGAGTCACTATGGAAACGGTTGCTAAGAAAAGCAGGCCATACTGCTTCTTTCTACTAAGTTCATTCAATGGCCAATTACATACTGCATATCGCCATCTAACTGGTGGCCAGTGGTGGGATGGTTAATTTGGAAATGTAATAGGTTAAAAAAACAGTCAATCTTAAAAACAGGTCACACTTTATATTAGGTGGCCTTAACTACTATGTACGTACATCAAAAAATAAATACAATGTACTTATTGTGTTCATATTGTATTGCAAAACACTTTTGCTGCTATTGAGGTGGAGACAGGTGTGGTGGTATGGGTAGGCTTAAGGGTGGGTTAAGCTGTAAGGCAGGGGTGTCAAACTCAGTTCCTGGAGGGCCACAGCCCTGCAGAGTTTAGATGCAACCCTAATTAAATACACCTAATCAAGTCATCAAGGCTCATTTGAAAACTACATGGCATGTGAGTTGGAGCAGGGTTGCGGCCCTCCAGGAACTGAGTTTGACACCCCTGCTGTAAGGGATGGGTCAACCGTGTGATTATAAATTAATTACAGATGTAATTACATACAGGTATTTTTAAAAATATAAGTACAATGTAAAAACTTGTATGTACATAATAGGTGCATTGTACCAAATGATTAATTTAAATGTAAGTACATAGAAGTTAAGGCCACCTAATATAAAGTGGGACCAAAAAATAAAGCATATACATAAACCCACATACGAAATAAAATAGTTATCAAATAAGCATGTGTCCTATTCTGTGTACTAAACTCCTTGATGTCTCATATTTTAGAGTGGTCAATGCAATTTGGGAAAGAAACTAATTAAATCTGTATGTGGGTGAAAATATTCCAGTGTGACCCTTTTTGTAATCATTAACATTTTCATAAGTAACTATAATTTAATTACACATTTTTTTCTCAGTAACTGTAAAAGATTAGTTACCTTTATTTTGTAATTATATTGTATAAAATATATTATATAATATATTATAAAATACATGTCATATTATTATAGATATACAATATAGAATAGATCCTGTTGCAAAAAAAAAAAAAACAGTTTGAATGCAGATCCATGTGTGAGATGACAATTAATAAATATAATAAATGTATCAGAATAAGACATATAGTGCTGTTATGCTTCGGGCATCTTGAGTTCAATTTGGACCTTTCCCAATCCCTACCCACTTTCTTTCTTTCAATGTATCTCTCCCACTTCGTATCCTGTCTAGCTATTGTCCTATCAAAATAAAGGCATAACAGCCAAAAAAAAAAAAAAAAGTTAAAAAGAATAAAATAAACCTTATTATAATATGATATTCAGTGTAACAAGGGATGAGAAGTTCATCAGTAATGCAGTCAATGCAATAGAAAGGTTTTGGTCATTCCACATTTTCCCTAAACTTCAGGAGCTGAAACATGCACAAGTAGACGGTTTTTGTTTTGCATCAGATTGTAAAAATTGCAACAAATAACTCATTATGACTATGTTATATATTTGTTTGTTTTAATTGGGTTATAAAAAAAACAACATTAAACTGGAATTTCTAAACGAAACACATACTTATTTTAAACAGTGTGGGCTCATAGCATATGTAATGGTGCCATAAGCAATACTGGGTGGTTTCTAAGCCAAAATCCATTTGGTTATATGTATCATACTATAACATGCTACAGTATTAACAACTATGTAAAATTTGTAACTTATTTAAATTCACACCAATAGTATTAGGTATTAAAAAAGTGCACCTGTTAAACCATGCAACACAGACCATGTTAATATGTACATGTTTGTGCCAAGGAGGCAGAACACAGTCCAGGTGGTAGCAGTGCAGGTAGTAGAACAGGCAGCAGAGGAGGTACATCAGGCGGCAGAGGTGGGGTGATAGTGTGTGCATCAGTAGATCAGTACTGAAGTAAATCCGTGACCAGCAGCTGGTACAGTCAGAATGCAACAATCTGTTCCTGTGTAAAAAAAAATATTTTGAAAATAACACAATGTATTTTGACTTGAGGAGCCAATTATGGCACATTTATTACTATTGCTGTTCTCACTAAATTATGAAAAATTTATTGCACCCTTACTTTAAGATTTAATCCCTGTTGTACATAACACTGCCAGACATGTTCATTAATGCCCTGTAAACATGTACAATCCGGTCAATTATTGCCTCTGCTCTGTTGTCTCTCTCATCCTTCATGCTCTTCACCAGGCGCAGAGGAAGTGGGCCATCCAGAATGTTGTACTGGTTCTTCTAGGCACATAACACTCTCTGCAGAGAACATATGACGAGTTTGGTTCCAAAACACGATAAACACTTTATTTATTTTTTTATTTTTTTTCTAAAAATGATTTTACGCCTAAATCAGTATTATATCTGGTCGGTATTGAAAAGACAATTTTTCATTTTACACAAAATGCGGTATCTGCTGTGTTATTCTGTCATGCTTTCTCCCTTTTTTTCCAAACCGTGACAAACGCCAGTCTCTCTTCTCTGCAGAATGCAATATATCCACTCAACCAATCACAGCGCACCATTCCATGCATTTTAGACAGCAATGGCGGCACTTAAAAAAATTAGGGCTGCACAATGAATCGCAATTGAATGGTTTCAGATCTCTGTCTTATAAATGACTTCTAAGTCATTTCCTTGCCGCTGTCGCCTCTGGCTTGCTCAGTTGGGGACACTTAATTTCTAGCGATTATCGCCGATTTGATTGCACAGATACTATTTAAACTAAACTGAGCTAAACAATGACATCTCTGAATTCAATAATGAAATGCCTTTAACTGAAAATTGAGTGTTTAATCTTATCATTATACATTACTGACACTCTATCCTCCAATTTGATACTGTTAAGTGCTTTGACACAATCTGTATTGTAAAAGCGCTATATAAATAAAGGTGACTTGACTTGACTAAGTAATGTCATTAACATATAAATGATCACCAGTCATCATCCAAATTCTTTAATTTAGAACATTGAGCTACGAGAACATCTTACATTTCCAAAAACCTGCAGTACTCAGACAAGAAAAAGTGCGTACATCTGCTCGGATCCTGATGTGACTTTTCCACGTCAAAGGCAGTTTTTACAAATATGAGTGTTGGCCTGGATTTAAGTGTACGCACGCTTAATAAATGAGGCCCTTTATGTCTGATTCCTTAAGGATTCATTAAACAGAGAACCGACTACCGACTTAATAATACTTACCGATGTGAAATGTGATGTTAGACGTGACACGAGGATTTGCTACATCTTGTGCTGACAACTGTTTTTGACCCCTTGTTCCACAGCCTTGGGCCAGCGATAGAGAAAGCACGATCACCCTTCAATTTGAGACGTGCTTGGGGAATTGTTAAGATAAATTTGTTCGATGATATTAATATTACTCCTGGACTGTAGGGGTTAATAAGCTCAGCTAAGTATTCTGGCACCATTCCGTGGAGTGCTTTAAAAACATCGAACATCATCTGTGAAAACATCAACTGTGAAACATGGAGCACATGCACAATTTATTTTAGATGCCGACCAAAACATATTCAAGTTGCAGTTATATATTATGGGATTAAAGTTCACACTGAGCTTTATTTTGAGTGTATTTACATCAAAATTGGAGGAAAGGTTAAGGAATTACAGTTTTTTTTTTTCAAAGGAACATAAGTAATTGGACATCTAGGGTAATGTAAGGTAAGCAAGGTCAATTTAGCTCAAAGGGAATAATTTATGATTCTATAAGGAATTTGAACAGAATCACTGATTTACAGCTGGTTCCTTTGTGTGGGGGAAAAGTCAATCTAAAGAAGCTTGTGATTTATATCACAGATCTACATGTGGAAATCAGAAAAGAACTTTGTGCATTTTTCTCCCTCCACTGTATATTTAGCTTTGCTTCTTAACCTTGCCCCCTCATATTCTTTTTCCTCTATTTCCTTTATCTTTTGTATATCTTTATTTTCTTTATTCAATTCCACTTCCAAACTTTCCTTTATTTCTTTTTCTTTGTATCTTTTGCATTTGCGTATTATACTACAATACTTAATCGAGAATTTTTTAATTAAAAACTTTACGTTCTCCCACCATATTCTCTTATCTTCTTCATACATTTCATTTTTCTTTTCTTTTTCTATAATTCCTTTAACTTTTAAAACATAGTCTTCATTTTCTAACATTTTTGTATTTAAAACCCATATTCCTGGCTCCATTACTTTTTTGACGCTCTCCTTTCCTTTTACTATTATTGTAGTGTCATCAGCATATTGAAAAACTTTCCCTTCAACCTTTTTTTCCTCAATTTTAATTCCAATTATTTCTTCTTTTTGTTTTATCGCCAATCCTAACGGTTCTGATACAAGTGAATATAAAAGTGCTGAAAGCGGACAACCCTGTCTAATTGATCTTGTGATTTTAAAACATTCTGTTAGAAACCCATTACATTTTATTCTTGTTAAAGCGCCCTTATATAAAATCTCAATCCATTTGATAAAATCTCCCCCAAAGCCAAAATTCTTTAAAACATAAAATAAATACCCGTGTTCAACCCTATCAAAAGCTTTTTCAAAATCTAGACTAATTACGTAACCATCTTCATTTTTTTCTTTTATATACCATATTGTATCTCTTATGCTCATTGTTATGTCCGCTATATCTCTTCCTTTTACTCCGTATGCTTGGTTTGTTTCTATGATACTTGGCATTACTTCCTTTAATCTGTTTGCTAAAACCTTCGCTAAAATCTTAAAATCTGTGTTCAGCATCGTGATCGGCCTGTAGTTTTTTAAATCTACTTTTCCTCCTTTCCTTTTATATATCAGTTTTGTTATCCCCATCCCCATTCTTTCATTAACTTCCTCTTTTTCAAAGATTTCTCTAAAAAGTATGCAAATTAACTTGTGCCAAATTCTGGAAACAGTGGAGTAAGAGACATTGAATCTGAAATCTCATCAAAACTAAAATTAACTGTTCAAATTTAGAAAGCACAGACAAGTGGCTAAAGGTGATATAAGACTCACACAGAAATGTAGAAAAACCTGCATTAAAACTAAAAAGTTAGGGAGTCCAGTGTAAAACTTTGCCAAGTCTTCATTCTTTTGAAAAGACTCTTGGCTGAACTGGGTGTCAAGTGCTTTAGTTCTAAGATCTGTGGTGTGCTTAAGAACATCTTCCATCCTCTCAATGTCATCCACGGTTAGGTCTGTCTGGCATTCTGCATCTGCATACAATATATGGCAGTAGGGAGAGGGATTAGTTATTCAAATTACTCTCAATGTCAATAATGACATGAATTGTTGTCTATTTCTACTAGTTAGTAGTCAGCATTCTTACAAAGTTTCAAGTTATCTGTTCCAATTTATTTGCAGATGCACATTTTTACACACTACACATTTTATACACCCAGGTGAGTCCACGGAGAATTAATTATCTGTTGTGCAAGCCTAATTCAAAGTTTACATGCATTATTTGTACTGGCAACACTTATTAATACCATTACTTTACCTTGTTGATCACGTAACATCTCTGTGTTGTCCTCTTCCTCCGTGTTCTCAGCTGACTCATGGAGATCCAGCAAGGCCTCTGCAGCTTCTGCGTGTCTATGTTGATCGTCTCTGGACTTCATCCTCTCAGTTCGTTTACGCGATGCTTCTGACATGGGCCTACATATCTGATAACCGAGGTTAACTGTAGGAGCCCAGTCTGCACTGCACACACGAGCATTAGCTGACTCGGCTCCTCCCGACCGCAGACGCAGGTTTTCCAGCCACTTTTTCCTACGTTTTTCAGTTTTTATTGTGGCCAGCCTAAGGCACACATGTGCAATAATCATGCTGTCTAATCAGCATCTTGATATGCCACACCTGTGAGGTGGATGGATTATTTCGGCAAAGGAGAAGTGATCACTAACACAGATTTAGACAGATTTGTGAACAATATTTGAGAGAAATAGGCCTTTTGTGTACATAGAAAAATGGTACATAGTACTTAGATCTTTGAGTTCAGCTCATGAAGTTTGTTGCGTTTATAATTTTGTTCTATATATAATATATATATATATATATATATATATATATATAGACACACACACACACACAAGTCAAGTCAAGTTGAGCTTTATTGTCATTCCGAACTAAATGTCGTGCCTCACAGGACCACGGTGCTACATAAATACAGGCATACAACAATGGAGTAAGACAATATAAACCTATACACAACTATCCTACTGATAGATTTTGACTATAAATATACTATCTATAAAAAGTACCTATACAAACTAAAAAATACAAACTATACGAATGCTTCAGATAAATACTGTACATGTGCAAGGAGAAACATTGAGTTCAAGCAGCTGGCTGGGGAACAGTGCAGGATGATTTGTAGTGCATGAGCATGTAAACATACATATATTACGGAGTTCTTTTTGTGGGATTTGTGTACACACAGCAGTGTGTGTGAAAAGTGACTAGTGCGCATAGAGGAGAGTGTGCTACTACAGGTGGTTTGTACAGGCCCACTCACCTGTGTGTAGCACACTTCGAATTGCACGTTACATGTTACAGGAGGTAGGGGGTTTGTATGGGGGTTCAGAGAGGGGCGGGGTGATTTGAGTTCAGGGCTCTCACAGCCTGGGGGAAAAAGCTGTTGAGCAGTCTGGCAGAGCGGGCTCTGATGCTCCGGTACCGTCTTCCTGATGGTAGGAGCTGGAAGAGACTGTGGGAGGGGTGTGTGGAGTCCTTCACGATACTATTTCCCATATGAAAAAAAACTGTATGATTCATATACAGTAACCATATATCTTCCTTACTTAAATTGGCCAGAATTACCTTATGTGTTTCATGCAAGTCCAATATATGTCCTATACAAAATCAGACCGATTATGGCCACTTTCATATTAAAAAGCACACATGCAACATGTAGGGATTTTTGAGTCATATATGAAAACTGCATAAAATCTTATGAGTTTTACATGAAAAGAGTATGCAAAGGTGTATGGTATTATTAAAGAAAATATAGGAAATTACTGATATTCATATACAAATCATTTAAAGTTCTTATATTGAATCATATGCTAGTCTAATTGAAGTAATATAGGATTTATTTACATTTTGTGTCATTTGTTTATATGTATTTCTTACAGATTTCATATTGTTTTAATAGGGAAATTGTGTGCCTACTCTTCAAGCTTTATATGTTTCTACTTAATTACTCATATTACAGCAATAATATTACTATAACTCTACATATAATTATCATACATGATTTCAGTCAATATTACAATATATCCACATTTACTAATATATGATTTCAGTCAATGACGTACACAAATTTGCAATGGAACACTTTTATTTCAACTCAGTGACATAAAGAAATTATAATCCACATGAGTAATTTAGAATTTCAACATGATATCAAACAGAACATTGCTCAGAAAAAAAAAAAAAAAAAAAAGCAACAACAAAATACCTTGAACAGTAAACACACAAGGTCATGGCCATCAGTCATCAAAGAGCATTAAGGTTTCCGGATTTTTTCTTTCTTTCTTCTTTCCTCTAATTTCAGTAAGTTTGGCATTGATGGCTGCACCAATGCTGGAGGGCACCACATGAGGCCACTTTTGCAATGTTGCTCCTGTGAGACAAATAAATAAAAGGAAAAACATCGCTCTTGTTAGAAAGCAAGGTGGCCCACAGATAATTACTACATATCAAGTTAGACAACTCAACAGCAGCATGGGGGTGGTGGGTGGTCTAGTGTTTAGGGGTCTGGGCTTCCAAATGGAACCCCAGAAAGTTGTAAATTTTATAGGGATTATAACAAGACAACTTAACATAAATTTACTCCTAGTGGATCACTGTGGATATAATAATAATAATAAACCCCGTAGTGCGGCAATATAATATGGATCATAGATACTCAATTTACAATTTTCTGAACTGATTTGAAACTTACTGTAGATAGCATCCACTTTCATTTTGTCAAGAGCCTGACGTTGTGGCCCAGAATCCCTGGATGTTCCTCGAAGATTGCTCACAAGGAGCACATCAATTGGGAACACTGCTGTCAGGAGTGTTCTCACAAAACAGGAGGCAGAGTTTGCATTCTGGGCCACAGCCCAAGCCAGTCTGTCAATGAATACATTAGATCCAGGAGATATTTCCACCTCTTTTAGGAAAAGTACGAAAACAATCTATTATGCAGTGTTGCCAAGGGCTGCAATAGTTTTATATAGATACTGATTACCAAATGGTTCATTGAAAAGTGCAGAATTCATTGACTAATTAAAGTAGTACACTACCTGTTCTGTGGATACTGCTTTCGGTGGGGGGAGGGCTGTGGGAGAGGGTTGTGGGGTGGACTGTGTAATACGCTGTGGCAAACCCTGTCCACCTTCCAAGTCAGAGCTGACCGACGACGTTGACGAACACGGAGACTTCAGGGCCATTTTTACGTCATTAATCAGATTTGGTAGCTCTAGCAACAAAAATAAAACAGAATAAAATATTATATTCTATATACTCTTACACCAATTTACCTACTCAACTACCTCCTGTGTGTACATATGGCAATGCAAGCTGATGAATTCAATGTCAATGGTGCGTTTTACAAAGCCATGTAATACCAAATGTTATAGAGGTTGGATAAGTTTCAGGTTTCTTGTCATATACTTGATAAAAATGCAGTTACTAATAATTATTATCATTACCAATTATTAAATTGTTATTCTCAACTTTACATAAGTTAAATAATATTATTGAAACAAAACAACAGTTCAACAATAATTTAAAAGTCTGAAGCGCAAAGACTGTAAAAAATGTAAACCACAAAACAGTGTGAACACAACAGTAAAATAACTGCAATACATGCCTCTAATAAGCATTGTTCTTAATTTTTCGTTGTCATTTCTCAATTTTTCGTTTTCCTCCTCCATGTCTTTCAGCTTCTTCTGAGTCTCTGTCAAGGTTGTGACTTGATACTCATCAACAATCATTTGGGCAACATGTCTTTTTCCTTTGGGTCTGTCAAGAAACAAGAAACAAGTGTAGGATTTCTTGATCTAACATGAATCCAGTGAAAGTGGATAAAAATATTTTCCATGAAGGTCTAGAGTTCTCAATGTACTTGTAATGTCTGAAGAGCTCTTTACTGAGACTAGACCAAACATCAATGGAGAAATCCATTCATTTTTCAAAAACATTAATTTAAGCTAGAGTGGTATATCCAGCTACCAGCTATGAAACGGCTATACAATGGAAGTGTGCCAGTTAAGATGGCATAATCAAAATAATGCTTACTTTTACAACTACTAGGCTAAAAATGTTATTAAACGTGTGTGACCCTGGAGAGGATACGGAGATGACACATATTTGTCTTCTTACCTCTATAAATGTAAATAGATTGACAAAAAATGACTGTACAGTATAGGATGTGAAGTGATAGAATCTGAAGGGGATGGAGGCAGATCTCAAGGAAGATCTTAATGCCATCCACATTTTGGACATAGTCAGGTGCAAAAACAAGTAGGTTACTTTTGTTGTCTTGCTATATACACTTCCGTTGCATAGCCTGTTTGTCACTGCCGGTTTTACTGTTCTAACTAACAGTAGGACCTAGGTTTAAAAATCTTTTTTTTTTTTTAAGTATGCAAACATTTCAACTCAGTACTTAAGTATATGGTGTGTGATTATATGCTTAAAATTCATTCAATGACAGTTGAACAAACAGTCTTACTCGTATTCTCCACATCAGTTTCATCTGAATCTGTATATCTTGATGGCGGGACTGAGGTCCTTTTCTTAGGCAGTGGCTTGTTCCTTTCATCAGACTCCAACCCCAGAAATTCCTTAATTTTAGCATTAGTATGATATCGATTGTCTGAAAAATAGTTCAAAGTGGGAGCAGAGATCCGATTAAGGCACTACACAGTAAAGAAAACTATTTTAAATTTACTGCATGTAATTATTACTGTGCATATAATTGTCAATGGTACTTACACAACTGCCATAACAACTTTACACATCACAACAGCTTCACATTATTTATTACACCTGACACTGTAAAAGAAATGCATTACATAGGTCTACTTACTGCTCACAAACTTAATAGAGGCCATGTACACTGGCCAGCCATGTTTTGGCTTTTTCCCTTTCTGCCACTCCACAGCAGCTGAATAGTCAGTTTGTGGGTATCCATCGTCATCCACCTTGGTGTCATCATATCTACGTATGGCATCGGTTTTCACCTCGCTATACATCCCAGCATCCTCCCCACTGTCCCACTGCAAACTTTCTCATCACACCTAGGGAATTAAAAGAGGCTTGCTTGTAACTTAGTCAATTTAGATTAATGCATTTAAGGCTGTTTCATTATTCACATGGTGTCTTGCGAGGCTGATTGACAATGGCTGACATAATGCTAGGCCAACTTGTGTCATCTGCATGCAAGTTAGCAGCAGAGCTTGTGGAAGAGAAGTACAATAGATAATATATTATAAAAGTAGCATGTTAATGTTATCGGTATAATACCAATACAACATAAACCAAAAAATAAATTAATCCAGCTAACGTTAACGTTACGTTAGCTAAGTTAAATACATGAAGCAAGCTAACGTTATGTCAAGATTGTTTTAGAGAATTTCTGGATACGGCTCAGTTAACGTTACTAGCTGGTAAAGTTAGCAAACTAACTCTTGCAACTGTTGTCTGATAGGTTAGCATTAACAAATTCGAAAAAAGTAAAGAAAAAAAAACGAATACTTTGCTTATAAATTGCTAAATACACAAACCTGAATCAACACCGCTGTCTGAGTAATCATTACAACAAATGAAAATTATTCCTACCTTAGGCTCCTGGTGATATTACTGAAGAAATCAATGTCCAGCAATCTCTGAGAGCTGTTGACGCAACGTCCCGTTTTAGCGCTCTCCGGGTGCTTGACTTGTCCAATTGAGCTCGCGATCTGCCTTTTCATTGGATCCCGCGAATTAGTTCAAACATCAACCAATCGGCGTGTTTTTTATATTATCTTTTTACATGGACTTGACTACACGGGTGTTCAGAAAATAGCCTTTTTTTTTTTCAATTATACAGAACACATGCAGAAAAAAAATGCCGAAACGAAAAGCGTATTTGCTTTCACAATTGCCAAGAAGAAGAAAAAAAGATTCCTCATCGTACACGGACCAGGTGGAAAAAAAGGTAAAATTTATATCAATATATATAATATATGTAGATAAGGTTAAATAAGATAGAGAACAGGGTCGGAAATTAACGGGTGCTTGTGTCAAAAATGCCCCACAAAATTAAAAAATAAAATAAAAATAAACAACAACAACAAAAAAGCCCAAAGAAAATCAAGATAAATAGCAGAAAATCTATGCATAGCTGTCACGATTGCATTAATGTGAAAATGAATGAAAATTGCCAATTCGCGGAATCATTAGATCTGCTAATCACATTGCTTTTACATGGTTTTTATTTATTTATTTTATTTGCCACGCTCGCGACGGGAATTCCCTCATCAACGACACAAAACGTTTTTTCTGTGTTCTATTAATCGACAATAATAATCACTATTAAAATAACAAGAGCAATAATCAACAATAAGGATTTTAATATAATTTTGCAACCCTATTACTTTTTTTATGTAAAATTTTAAAATTTTCCTTACTTAATTTTAAATTTTTATATACAATTTTAAACAGTTTGTTATTGGAAACAGTTTAAAGTATTCTGATTTATTGAATTAACTGGTTTAATTTAAATATTTTACATTAAATACAAAATGGATGCAATTATAAGGTGATTATCAAATTTGCCCTTACAAATGTAAATAATGGCCCTGGAAACATTGCCTCCTAATGGAAAAGTTCATTTCTGACCCTGGTTGAGAACCACTGATCTAGAGTAATGGTAGTCTATAGTTGTGAAGCTGTGTCTTTCATAATGTTGTGTCTGAAACTGTAGGAAAATCGAAAAATATCTACATGACTTGGAAGGGGAAACTTTCCAGAGTGACACTAATGATGTAAGTCCTAAGTAAGAAAATAATTCAGACATTTAAAAAGGAAAAGTGAGGCTATTGGGGGGTATTGTAAATTGATGTGCAAAACATTTTTTATAGGGCCTAATTAAAAGGAAGGATTTCTCATATTTTGAAAAGAAAATCAACTTTATATACCTGTACCGTTCTGTTTCCTTCCTCTTTTGTATATTTCCTTTTACCCTGTCTTAGAATGATGTTTCGCACTCACCAAAGGGGACTGAAGAAACCACCCGCACAGATACAGGCCCCCAGGTAGACATTTTGAAGTAAATGGTATTAATATTTTAATATAAGCCTGTTTTTTTTTTTTTTTTTCACTTAATTGAATCATGTTGTTACCTCTTTTAGGACAATATACTGTTACAACGAGAGAATATAATTGACAGAAAGTCATTTCTGTATATGTGACATGAACTCTGTTGGTGGTGATTTGCATAAGAATTACTTCGACATTTTGGAAAGCTTTATGTTTGTATGTAAAAAAACTGTTCTATATACTAAACTTAATACTGTGATAAAGTAATTGTCAAAAATGAAAATTAAATCTGGTGATGTAGGATTTGAAAGGAAAACTATATTGATATGTGAAATATGCAACTGTATCTTGTAGAATACACTCTAATAATAAAAAAGAAAAATTGTAATTAAAATGTGTGCTTGTGTGTGTAGTTTAAATTTTGTTTCATCTAAGGCTGAAAATCAGTATACAGGTTATGACTATAATTGACTATAGACATAGGGCTCCACTTAGGACAAGATAAGAGCAAGGGCATGATTTAAGTACAGCCTTATCAGAATGAGCTTTATTGCCAGGTATGTTTACACATACAAGGAATTTGTTTTTGTGACAGAAGCTCCACAGTGCAACAGAATGACAGTTACAAGACAAAACACAGATAATAAAAGAATAAAAATAGAACAATTAAATATTACAATAGACAATTTTGTCGACCAGACAGCAACAGTTCAAAGAAGGGAAACTGGGTAAACTGCACAATGTTTTATACACATCTCAAGAAATGTGGTGGACATTCACATTAAATTAGCATTCTTTCCCTATGTTTTTACATCATGAAAATCTGTAAGGCTTTAGTCATATGCAAGACGTATATAACATATATGATTGAAAATACATTAATATTATGCATTTTGTATATGTGGTTTTTGAAGCATATAAGTCCCTTATGATATTCTGTTGGAACATATAAGATTCACAGGTGTTTTTAACAAAACTTTTCCATATGGGTTATCATGTACACACAAGTTATTTATATGAAATATTGCCTATTCTTTTCTTTAATGTCAGCTGTCAGAATATTGACAGCGAGAATCGATCAGACCAGCTTAATAATAATTAAAAAAATCAAATAAAAAAATCAAAGCAAAAACATAAATATGGTATATAAACAATAAAAATACTACTTCAAACAATACTTTATTTTAAATACTTTAACCTTATAAAGATCAAATTAATGTTGTATTTTTAAGTAGATTTATGAGTTTTCAACAGTCCCCCAAAAGCATAAGTAATAACTTATTGCCCATCATTAAGTCTCATTTCTTTACTGGAAGACCTTTCTTCAATAATGAGTGTGTCCTGCGAGTCACTGGAGTCAAAGGATGAAGACAGGGACTGATTCGACTGCACAGGAGAAGCTTGTTACTTAAAAAAAGGAGAAAGATAATAAATTAGTTCTGCAATATGTGCTATGCCATGCCAATAACAGTCACTCCTAATAAACAGGCAACATTTTAAAATGCGTTAACATTACTTGTACCAGCACTTACATGTACCGCTCGGATCAGGCCAACTAACTGTGTATGTCTAATAACAAAAACGTAAAATAGTTGTTCGTGGTACCGTAATCACTGCATAAGGTTAAAATAACGAAAAACAAAGACGCGGCTGTTTTTAAATGAGACGTTCCGCCTGCCCCATTGGCTTCTTCGTCACGCAGCATTGAGCTGAGTTAACGCTAATACCACAGCGCCATCTACGTGGCTTCAATAAAGATGCAATGGCAGTGTTCGACTAATTTGTCTTCACAGAACTTAAATTAATGCCGTTGGGCACATTTAGTCTTTCCTGAGCTGAACAGTAGCAAATATAGTTTATATAACATTCCAACAGTTTACATAACATCATATAATTTATTCAGAGTTACGTATCTAACGTCGTAGGACATGTTAAAACATTTAATTCCACAACGACATAATGTGCTGTACTTGCATTCTAACATCACGCAAACCCCGGCCACAGCCCTACCTAGAAGATTTCGACCATCCAATACATAAAAATGTGTGAGCTTAATGTATGCCCCATTGTGACATTACATAATTGAACGTTTAAAAAACAAATTAAGCAGATATACTAAAGCTAAATACAGCTGAAAATCAAATGAATACGCTTCTAATATTCATTAATTGCATTAATTAGGTCAACCGGAACCGGGAACGCTTCCCATAACACACGATGTACTCTTTACATCGTAAGAAGAATGGCATCTACGCTAATATTAGTCTGTTTCTTTCTTATTCCGAGATCACCGTAGCCACCCGATCCAGTCCGTATCCAGATCAAATGGTGGAGCAGCACCTAGAGATGAATGTCAGCGGAGACACCTAGATGAGCCCCAGAGATAGATCCCCAGTGGAGACCTTGTCACCTAGACGGCCATCGGGACAAGACCTCGGGAACCAGATGAATCATCAGTGCAAACTGCTGGTTTCGTCTGGTCAGAGGAGAACTGGCCCCCCGACTGAGCCTGGTTTCTCCCAAGGTTTTTTTCTCCATTCTGTCACCGAGGAGTTTTGGTTCCTTGCCGCTGTCGCTTCTGGCTTGCTTAGTTGGGGACACTTCATTTCCAGCGATATCGTCGACTTGATTGCACAGATACTATTTAAACTGAGCTGGACGATGACATCTCTGAATTCAATAATGAAATGCCATTTAACTGAAAATTGAGTGTTTAATCTTGTCGTTTTACATTATTGACACACTATTTTCCTATTTTGATACTGGAAAGTTGCTTTGACACAATCTGTATTGTTAAAAGCGCTATATAAATAAAGGTGACTTGACTTGACTGTACGATACGAAGCATGTTTCTATAGAAGAATAAAACGTCATCAGCTTGCGCTAGTGGTGAACACAAAGAGCATGATAAATCACACTTTAGCAGTTGGATTTTTTTTTTTTTTTATGTGTGCTGAAAAAACGTGGATCGTACCAGCAAACACACTGTGCGATGATCATGCTGTATCGTAGGCTATCTTTGGTTGCAAGACTGTGACAACAGCCGTCTTTGAACCTTTCTCTCTGTACGACACAGGATCACCGTATAGGAGCCACGATCACAGAAATCGCCATGATTGTTTCACGATTATAATATTCAGCCCTCAATTTAATAATTGCCACAGAATGATCACCCGCTATTTTGTTTGAATAAAAGTCCCGTCGTCACCGACGTGCTATGAATTGTGGGGTAGGGTAGGCCGTGAAGGATCCATCTGTCATATCCTTCATTTGCCGGCGAAACAGAGGGCTCATTTGAAGTCGCTTTCAAATTACGGCAGCTTTCGTGGCGTCACGATGACGCAATTGGCCTTCAAATGCACCCTTTGAAGGATGTAGCCTTTGAATTGGGACGCAGCTAATGAGTGTTACAGTTATGATGATTTGATTAGAGCTGCTGAAAATCTGGGCAAATTCCCGTAATTGCTTACATTCTTTGCGTACTTTGTCTTCTAAGGGCGGCCCCCTAAAATCTGTATAAAACTACAACTTTCACTGCTTCAGTCAGTCGTGATGTGAGAGTCTCAATCAAGACTCTAAGATTCACAGTCTCTTGGTCTTGCGTCTGAGATTTTCCTATAGGCGTGACTGGAAATTGTAGGTATTTGATCTTAAAACTTTAGCAACGCTAATATCATAACATTTATGTGTACTTTTTTATATCACTGTGTGCTTGTACAATTTTAGTGTTTCTAACTGGAATATTTTTTTAAAATTTATTTATTTGTTTGGCCAGAAACCTATCCCTTTATGTAAATACATACATCCTTTTTAGTGGATGTATTTGCTTTTTAGTGTGTATTTTTTATTCCATAGAGGGTTTTTATGGGGAGTGAAATCATGTTTGTAAATAAATGTCCAATAATTGAAATATATATATACTGACAATTTTAATCTGGGAAGTATAAAATAGATTTCATTAAATTATTTTAACCATTTTAATTTTAAGAGTTCCTATCAGTCAAAATCAGTATTGTATTCCTTTCCAGTCATGGACTTTTAATGAACTCCTCTTTACCAAGTAAAGCTGAAATTTAATTTATTGTCTTTATATTCTTGGGAGAAAGTGATGGAATAAGATGAATACATTGTCATAAATTAATAAATTAACAGATGGTCAAATCTCTCTGCAACCACAAATTTAATTTTGATGTACAAATTTATTATTAGTTTGAAATATTCAGAAGTTCTTTTCAGTCCTGTAATTTGAAAGCCAGGTGCTGGTGTTTATATTTGATTAAGAATATCACAAATGCTTTGTAGTTTATCATGAACTGAATACTTAACAGTTGTCTATATAAGACTAGGTATAAAGCTCATCTGTATTGATAGCGATTTTAAAATTGCTCTGCAATTAATCTCTTCAATGCATCCTATATATTATAGTTTATATTAGTTTTCTAATGTAAAATCCTTTCATTTTAGCGAAGACTTTTATTTTGGTGTGGCGATGTGACGTCATAAGGCTGCGCCGCGCTCCTGCGTCTGTGATTCGGTTGAAGAAAGGTGTGTGCTTTTAATCATTTAAAGTGTTCAACTCGTTTAAAGAATTGTATATAAATTTGTAAAATGAAATTATTACACAGTTTAACACTGTAATGCTTTACCTATATAGTGAAATCGCCAACACATATGAGTAATATAACACAAAAGGTGCATCTAATTTCTCTCCCTATATCATGAATCAGTTTATCATAAACACGATTTCGGTCACTGGTAATGAGATGAACAGAGCTTTTGAAACTTTTTTGAGTCAACTGAAGAAATGGATTCTTAAAATGATTCAGTGATTAGAAGAGTCTGCTCAAAACAGTGTAAAATACAATAATGACATTAAAAAAAAAAAATCAACTGCAAACGTCCATGAAAGTGGAATTTAGTAAATATAACCTACAAATGAGTAAATACCAAATAGAAATCTTAATGAACCTTCTTGTGTCCCTTTATTTATTTGAGTGCTAGTTTTTTTGTTGTTGTTGTTGTTGTTGTTGTTGTTGTTCTACCAGGTAATTTAAGGCCATTAACTCTTACTCTGACTGACAATCTTACCAGTGCACTGACAACTGAACTAGGGAGTTGATTGAGATGCACCCAGATATTTATTTTGCATTTTTTTCTCTGTTAATTATTCTCATCTTAAACAGGACAAAGTGTCCAAACACACACAAAAAAACTCCTGCTGAAGCAACTGAGATTGAGATCCACATGACACACTATTATAAAGATGGTGTTTATTAAAGAGGAGAGTGAAGACTTGAAGATTGAAGAAGCATTCAGAGTCAAACATGAAGATACTGAGGAACAAACAGGTTGGTTTTCATTCTCAAAGCTGAACTCATTCATGTGATCCTTATTAAAATGTGCAGCTCTACAGCAATGAATGATATTTCTAAAGCTGTGGTTCTTAACTGGTTTGCCCATGGGACCCACATTTCCACATGGTAATTAAGCTATGACCCATATATTCACAAAAATGGATGACCCACACACAAGTACTGTCCCACTTTATTTGACAACTTAACATAAATTGTAAGAATATGACAAATACTGATGAATAAACGGTATAAGTTAAGGCTATTAAAGCAGTCCCAAACTAGTTTTTTTAATGCAGCAAAGTTGGTATGAGCAACCAGAGTCATTTAAAGATGTACAAAATAACACAAAATAGAATTACATTTTGGGGTTATGGAAACCACATTTACCAAGGTAAATACACAGTGCTGACAAGAACTGTTGATGAAACATATGGACACTGATCCTGATGAACAGGGCTGGACTGGAACAAAATAATCAGCCCTGGTTTTTTTGGTCCAAACAGCCCACCACTACAATCACAACTGGTTCAGTGTATAGTGGAGATCAAAATTAGAGAACAATCTTTAATATCCAGGGTGTCAGCGCTCGTTCAGCGCTTATTATTATTATTATTATTATTGTTATTATTTGATTTTATTTATAGGCGCCTTACATGACACTCAAGGACACCTTACAACAAAACAATCAAGAGTAAACAACAATAATCACTATTACAGCCTAACAGACCCAATACAAACAATCACATAAAAGCCTGCCTAAAAAGATGGGTCTTAAGGCGAGATTTGAAAACAATAAGACTTTCACTATTTCACACATCCTGTGGTAACGAATTCCATAAATAAGGAAGTGCATGACTTATGCTGCCTTCACGTGCTATCAGAAACTTCCTATGAAGTCATGATTACGAGCTTGTCGTATTCAAGTGCTTTAATGTCGGAAAGAATAAAATGTAGCATCCCATTGGTTGACAATCATATAAACATTCACCGTGCTATACATGCAGTTTGCTGACAATCCTGGAATTTCGGTCAAGTACATGCTTATTTCACTGCTTATAAAACATACAATATGCTTCGCATGATCGTTCATATCTAGCCTATAAATACACTACTTTGGCGACAAGACAAAGGGATGTAGTTGTTGTGAAAACAGCATTGACAGCATCAATGGTTGTTCCCTCCACCATGTTTAAAGTTTATGACCTGCCCAACTCGGGTATCAAAATTATTTCAGAATTTCCCAGTAGTAAATACGACTTGCGAGGCCGTTCACGTCCAATTTCTGATTAGGAAACTCGTATTTACGATAATTTCGATAGCATGTGAAGGCAGCATAAGGGCTCGAGAGCCCGTAGTAGTTGTGCGAATTTGAGGAAGAACAAGAGTGAGTACAGAAGATGATCTTAGAGTACGAGTAGGAGTGTAGATATGAAGAAGGTCAGATATGTACAAAGGATCAAGATTGAGTGCCTTATACGTAAGAAGTATTTTAAATTCAATGCGGTATTTAACCAGGAGCCAATGCAAGTGTTGAAATATGGGAATAATGTGTTCAGTTATGGGAGTTCTGCAAATAATTAGTCCAGCTGAATTCTGTACTAACTGAAGTTTATAAAGAAGCTTTGAAGGCAGACCATTAAAAAAAAAAAGAGCATTACTATAATCGATTTGGGAAGTGACTAAAGCATCGCTGTGCTCTTTACTGAGAGAGCGGGACGAAGTTGATATTACGTATATGGAAATATGCATAAAGAATGACACTATCGAAGATGACACCCAAACTTTCAACCTGTTTAGACACAGGCACTGGAAAATTATCAATATTTACTGAGGAGCATTTACAGATTTGTTTTTGAGCCAACTAGGATAATTTCAGTCTCACTAGTATTTAGTTTAAGCAGATTTGATGTCAACCAATCTTTAATCTCAGCTACACAATCTGAGAGGATAGACAGAGGAAATGTAGAGGTGGGTTTGGAGGACAGGTAGAGTTGGGTGTCGTTAGCATAGCAGTGAAACTGAATACCAGACTTCTTAAAAATATTCCCAAGAGGTAGAAGATAAATGATAAATAAAAGAGGACCCAAAACTGAGCCCCGAGGAACCCCATTAACATATGAAGGCTTTGATGTAAACTGCTTCAACTGAACAAATTGAGTGCAACCCGTTAGATAAGATCGAAACTAAGTTAGGACAGTACCCATGATTCCAATAGATTCCAATCTGTCCAACAAAATACTGTGCAAGATAGTATCAAATGCTGCCATCAGATCAAGCAAAATAAGTATAGATAGAAGTCCTGAATCAGCAGCAGACAACAAGTCATTGTAAATATTAAGTTATGCAAGACTCAACACTATGATGTGAACAGAAGCCTGATCGAAATTCCTCATATATGTTATTATCAGAAAGATTATCCTGACCCTGAGCAGCGACAACCCTTTCCAATATTTTAGAAAGAAACAGTAGATTTGAAATGAGAGTTGACTCTTTCTTTTGAGAGACAATAACTTTATACACGGTGCACTTTCAGATTTAAAACTTTGCAAGATGTTTTCATTCACTTTTAGCTGTGTTACCTTTCATGCAGTGTGTAATTCATGCAGTCATATTCATATTAATTCAAGGCCAGTACAGTTTATTCTCTGTGAAGGCTGACCAAGTCGATACTGTCAGTGGTCAGTGTGTCTAGTAAGCACTCTAGCCACTGCATTTTAACCCAGCTAGAGCTTATTTGTTGATCCTAAGCTAGGGCTTATTTGTCAGTTCTAAGGGGAAATAAGCCAACTGTCTGCCAACATGAGTTTATAGCAGTGAATTGGAAAACAAGCAGATTTTGAAGTAGAGTATTGTTTGTATCGTTAATTTTGTGGTGAAAGTAGCCGATTTGGTTGGTTTGTATTTTTGCGTTGTTTCTCTCCATTTTTATGTTCCTACTGCAACAGTGACTATCAATAACTTGTCCGTCAATTCATTTATTTTTGTTGTTGTTAATCCATCAGCTCTGTGTCTGCTTTGATTATTTCTTCATTGGGGAAGTCTAAGCTACACAGGTTATTCAGAAGACTGAACAGGATTCCTAAAATACATTTGAACTCAGGCCCTTCGTATAACTAACTTACCTTTGGTAGGCAGAAATGGGCTACAAATGTAACAGGAATGAGATCCAGGTTTCTGGAGAGATCAAGGTTTTTGTGGTTGTGAAAAATGTAAGACTGAGTGAGGATCATTGGTTTAACTGTAAAATCTAATGATATTGGGTCACTAACATTTGTGTGTAATATTTCATATTTGTAGGAGAACTTCTCACCAAAAAAGTCCTCCTAATTCACAGTACATGCATTGCACACACAGATTTGTTCATAACTTGATTCTAATGTTAATTAATTTAGCGTGCTCTAAAGGTCAGTCATTTACATAAAACGCACCCAAACCAACTGCGTATAAGGGCTTTCCGCACAACATTTCTATTAGTCTTTCATCACTCTCAGCAAACAAGTAACACTCTGTACTAAAGATGTATTCTAGCCTGAAATATAACTAAATATACACCCCCTGACTTATAATAACTTATTAATAAAGTCATCTGGAATGGCAAAGAAAGCATTCTTGCAGGACTCCCAGAGTTCATCAAGATTCTTTGGTTTCATCTTCAATGCCTCCTCCTTCATCTTACCCCAGACATGCTCAATAATGTTCATGTCTGGTGACTGGGCTGGCCAATCCTGGAGCACCTTGACCTTCTTTGCTTTCAGGAACTTTGATGTGGAGGCTGAAGTATGAGACGGAGCGCCATCCTGCTGAAGAATTTGCCCTCTCCTGTGGTTTGGAATGTAATGGGCAGCGAGAATGTCTTGATACCTCAGGCTGTTGATGTTGCCAACCACTGTGCAGATCTCTCGCATGCCCCCATACTGAATGTAACCCCAAACCATGATTTTTCCTCCACCGAACTTGACTGTTTTCTGTGTGAATCTTGGGTCCATGCGGGTTCCAATAGGTCTTCTGCAGTATTTGCGACGATTGGGATGCAGTTCAATAGATGATTCATCGGAAAAATCAACCTTCTGCCACTTTTCCACAGTCCATCCTTCCTGCAAGCTGTGGGCCTTGGCAAATGCAACACGATTTTTTAGTTGTCTTCTGTTTAATGCTGGTTTCTGAGCACTAATTCGGCCATTGAGACCACCGCGTGAGAGAATTCAAACTGTTCTTGTAGATACAGGGGTTTCTGGTGACCAGTTGTTATGTAGCTCTGCTGCAATTGAAAAAGGGCTGGCCCTGGACTGTCGAACCAAGAAACGGTCCTCTCGAACAGTTGTCTTACGGGGTCTGCCTGACCTGGGCCTGTCAATGAACTTCACCAGTTTCTTCAAATCTTTTTCTTATCCTCTCCACTTGACGTTTATATGCATTAAAGATGTCTGCCACCTCAGCAGGAGACTTGGTCTTCAGGCTCTTGATGATCAGCACTTTGGTCTGTGGTTGAATCTTTGGCATGCTGTCAGAGGTCAGGATGCATTTCAAATGAAGGTTGGGTGTGCTGGGGTTCTTCTTCTACACACCTGGGAGTGTGTTAATTACAGTATTTGTCACAGGTGACACTCTAATCTGTGATTGGTTGAATTCTTTAAAGATGTGACAAGACTTTTGTCTAAGCAAAGTCTGACCTTTCTGTCCTAATTAAATAATTAAAAATCAAGGCATGATAAGATTTTATTTTGGTAAAATAAGCGTAATCTAGAGGCCTTTGCCTTTCATATAAGCCACTTCTGATTCCAAATGATCAACTAGAAGTCAAGTTATTATTTGTTGTTCCTACAACTTGAATAGGCGACAAGACTTTTGTCAGGGGGTGTATATAGTTATAATCATAAGATAGTTATATTTATATAAGGTGACCCGGAGTATGTTTGTTTCTCGTGTACATGTGTTTTCAGTAGTTCATACGGTTTTTTTCCCCCTAAATTAGAAGAAATAGTAGTATAAAAGTTTTTGTTGAATCTTGATTTGTTTGTGAAAATATTCATAGACCGACGTCAGACACAAATTTGCACATACACTTGCATATCAAATAAGGCAGAGGATCTAATACTGAGCCCTGTGGCACCCCATTGTGTTTGATGGGGACACTTAACTTGATTGCTCATATACTATTTAAACTGAACTGAGCTGGACGATGACATCACTGAATTCAATAATGAAATGCCTTTAACTGAAAATTGAGTGTTTAATCTTGTCATTTTACATTATTGACAAACCATTTTCCTATTTCGATATTGTGAAGTTGCTTTGACACAATCTGTATTGTTAAAAGAGCTATATAAATAAAGGTGACTTGACTTGATGAGATGTCTCTTCATTTACACAAGCACAGTGCTGTAGCGGTCTTATATACAAGACTTAAACCATGCTAATTCTCATTCACAAATGCCAAAATATTTCTTAAGCTAATCTAGAGAATGTTATACTTTATATTGTCATAAGATCTAACAGCACCTGAAGAAATGTATGTAGCCTAAGTATATAACAAAAACTTGCTGAACGTGCAGTTCGGTAATGCGATATATCACGATAATGAATAATAAATATACACAATATTGTTATCGTGGGCACTCTAAAATACAGAGAATACTTATGTATTACAAATTATTCAGAATTTTGAATGCATTTTAAGAGTACTTTTCCCATCAACTGGTCACAACACCGGTGTAAGCTGCGTCAAGGACATATGCACACTTTGATGTAAACAAGCATGAATGAGAAGCGCATGGCGGAACGTGTTAAGGAGAGGTGCTGAATTCAGGCGCACATACACTGTCTGACAGCAGATGGCGCTGAACAGCAAAAATGCAGCAGTTACCCCAGAAACAAACAGCTGTGCTACTTTCAGTATGTCGTAAATAGAATGAGGCATCAGTTTACTGTCGGGGATTTGTTGTGTTATGCTGCGCCGCCTCCAGTGTAGTCAGTCAGCATCACTGATTATAATGGGCTCTATAGTATGTTGTCGTGTCGCGCTGCTCGTGTCCGGTGTAGACAAGGTGAGAGCCACGCAGATTCATGCCTGAAATGACAATCTTTTCACACAAAATTAACAATGCTGCGCATGTTAAATAAATACCATTTCTCCCGGCTTTCTGGAGCGCTTGAGAGCTCACGATATTACTCCTTGAGGTGAAAAGCGGTCTCATGATATCAGTATAAAGTTGAGTTTGTGGTAAAGCCTTTGATAGTGCTTGCATTATATTGTTCGGTCTTATTGCATGTGCTGTTTGTTTGGGTTTCATTTGGGAACGCATATGAAGTCTGACACGCTTCGTGTTGCACTGTTATCATTTACAAGCGTGAAGCACGTCTGCATCTCAGCAGCTCCATCGACAAAGCTTGTGTCCAAATATGAAAATTAAATGGATTTAAAAGCCGTTGAATCACACTAAAATGAAACATCACCAGGCCATTGGCGCCCTCTGCAGGTATTTGTTAATACATAATGTACTTATGTTGGTTATATTCATGTTGTATGTAGGCACATTACATTATGTATTTTAACAGTGTTGTTCAATAAAACCATGTAATTACTTGGTTTTGATACTTTATTTGAACCAACACGTAACTTTGCCATGGTATCTTTTAAATGTTAAAGTGCCCACAGTCATTGCATGCTTTGCTTGTGCTGTACCATTTTGTTTTATTAGTTTGTATTATAATTTGAAAGATAACAACAATATTGTTTGATAAGTGAGATCTCTGATTTTAGTCCTTGAAAACCAAAAAAATAGTGCTTAAAGTCCTTGAAAGTCCTGGAATTTCATTTAGCAGTTTTTGTATGAACCCTGTTTAAATGTGATTTTATGCAAATAAGTTAATACTGTGTTATATTTTAAACACAAATACACAAGTTTTTGCTCAATTTTGCAGAAAACATTACCTTTAAAGTCATAGCAGAATTGTTGAGTGTCTCCAAGAAACAGCGGTGTTTAGTTTCTGAATGAATCAGCTATTTGATCGAATCAAATGAAGACGTTTAACGCCACCTGCTGGCAGATTTAGTTTCTTATTTAGTGTATCATTTCATAATAATAATAATAATAATAACATTAAAGGGTAGTTCAAAAATAGCTTTTAAATGATCTTTTGTGCATATTTTTACAGTCAAATTTATTTTGCGATTAATTCGATTAAAAGTTTTAATCGACTGACATCCCTAATGCATTGTTGTATCACACATAGCACTCATTAAGTATATACAGTTCTGTAAATTGATATGAAGAAGATTTGGTGAATTGTGTGTCCATTTTGTGTGAACGCATGAAACCACAAAGAAAAAACGGTTTGGTCAATCTGCGGTAGTCAGTGGTCGTTTACACTTGAAGGGTTAGTTCACCCAAAAATTAAAATTAGCCTGTTATTTACTCACCGTCAAGCCATCCTAGGTGTATATGACTTTCGTCTTTCAGACAAATCCAAATCGCAGTTATATTAAAAATTGTCCTGGCACTTCTAAGCTCTATCATTGCAGTGGGCGGGTGTTTCTGTTCAACAGTCTAAAACACATTAAATAAAGTGCGCACATCCATAATAAAACATGCCTCACACGGCTCCGGGGGTGAATAAAGGCCTACTGTAGCGAATCCATGCATTTTTGTAAGAAAAATATCCATATTTCAAATGTAATAAACACTTCTCTATCACTTCTGCCATCTGTCATATGCAGAAGCAGTTCCGGCAGATGACGTAGGACATCAGTGTTGCATAATTAGTGACAAATGCAGAGAGAGAACAAAACAAAATGATGGTAACGAATTAGAAGTACAAACTGAGGATTTTTAAAGGAAAATGTCAGAGAATTTCAATATAATCCAAGAGGAGACTGATTTTCCTTTGCTTCCTTAGCTTCTGTAAACAAACTCGCAAGACTAGCATATTTCAGAGGCACGTGCACGCGATGTATGCATCCTACGTCATCCGCCGGAACAGCGTACGACAGTCAGCAGAAGTGAGAGAAAAGTGTTTATTATGTTTGAAATATGGATATTTTTCGTATGAAAACGCATGGAAACGCTACAGGAGGCCTTTATTCACCCCCCGGAGCCGTCGATCTTTGTCGCCTCTAGTTCTTTGAACTTGGCATGGTGTGTCCTGGCCTTTAGGTCTCAAAATAAAGGACTGTGATCAGTGAAAGAGCACATGGTGATTGGATCAATCTTTTATCAATGGAATGCCGAAATCATCATTCCGCCCTTCCACAAATGATAAGTCCATTTAAAACAGTCCATTTTAAATGAGCATTGGCCCACAGGACTGTAGCAAATTTGCTCAAAAGGGAAATATTTATAACCAATTATAACTGGTTATAATTAATAATACATATTTAGATTTGATCTTAGAATGAACTGTAGCAGAATCGATATTACAATTATTTGATCTGGCCGTCCACCGAGCAGACAATATAATCATTTATCAATTCTAGGAAAGATTATTTTCCTGGCCAAGGAAGAATAGCTTTCCTACTTTATGCAGTACTAGCAGTAGTTTAGCATGTAGCAAGGAGCAACATTCAGTGACTTTGAGTTGTGAGCAGTACACAGAGACAAATCAATTGTGAATATAAGGGATTTAATAAATGAAACTATAGCTAACATACAACTAAACTAAGCAAAACACATATATACATAATGAAGGAAAGAAAGAGAGAAAAACAAAAGAATGGCAGTATTTCGCATCAATTAACCACAACCTAATGAGAATCATCAAAGAATCAAAAAAGGGGCTCAAACTTAAACACACATCTAAATAGTGGTAAACAGTTACTTGCATTGGTTTTGTTGCTGAACAAGAGGTTCTCGATGATTTCCTTAGGATTGAGCTGGAGGTTTTCCTCTGGTTCTTCTGAAGATAGGAATGTCCATAGCGAATTGACGAAAGTTACTTGAAGATAAAAACTGCCAGAAAATCTAACTCAAGAGGAGAGTTTTGAAGAGTCTTTGAGAGTGTCCGTCTCAAGCAGGGTTTTGAGCAATGATTAGTCTGAGTTAGAGACTTTTGATAGTTCCTAGCCACACCCACCTTTTGGGTGGAATGGCCAATCAGAGGCATGAATTTTGAGCGGGAGAAACTTTCTTTGTCTCTGGTTATGGCCCATTTGCATGTTTATTGCTGGTCTGGAGAGTTGGTGCAGTTTTAATTCAAAGTATAGTAGAAATTGTATGATGCATTTCACGATCACATAGTGTACATCATTGTTTGACCTGTTCCCTAAACGGGATCTGTTCGCCTCTAGGTGGCGTTTTTCTCTTGTCTGTTTGCAGGGTGGAAACGAGCGGCAGGTGCAGTGGATCTCTGATGATGAGTTGACTGATTTAAGGATCTCTGTCCTACAGTGCAATGTACCCCATTTGAGCTTGACTTCTCTCCAGCACCAGACTTTGAGCCTTCTTTAATTGTTTTCTTTTCTCTTCCCCTTGTGGGGTTTATTTTTAGGATAATTTACTTTAATAAATGTTTATTTCGAGTTAACTGATTTTGTGCGTGGCCTCCCCATTATTGTTACGCTGCCCTAAGCCTGGTAGTTTGTAACAAGGAATAAAGAGAAGATCATTTTGATACCAAGAAAGAAACCTCTAGAAGACATTAAAGCAGAGATGCACTCATACACCTGAATATAAGCGTTTAGAGTCTAACTAATACAAATAAAGAGTTGTAATTAGGCTAATATAATAGAAACATACATTCAAAACATGCATATACCAGATACATTTATAAATGCTTAATTATTGCCTAAATAAATAAAATCTATTTATGTGTGTTCGTGATGTGTATTGTATTTGTGGAAGTAGGCCACTGGTCCCTGGCACCGGGGGTCATTTATTTCCAATGAAGTCCGATGGGGAGACCAGAGAGTTGATCTGTTTAGTGATAGTGGGGGAAACCCATTGGCAATTTAGTAACCATATAAGTGTAGAATGTGGGGCCAGGTCTGTAATTTATATGCAAATGTCAAAAGGCTAAAAGGGTCTCTTAAAACAAAGCCCCAATGATCATCACTGATCCTAAGCAGACACTTCTACAGGACACTACGGTGCTTCTGGACCATGTTCACATTTGGCTTCCTTTTTGCATGATAGAACTTTAGTTGGCATCTGCAGATGGCACGGTGGATTGTGTTTACCGACAGTGGTTTCTGGAAGTATTCCTGGGCCCATTTAGTAATGTCAATGACAGAATCATGCCGATGAGTGATGCAGTGTCGTCTGAGGACCCGAAGACCACGGGCATCCAACAAAGGTCTTCGGACTTGTCCCTTACGCACAGAGATTTCTCCAGTTTCTCTGATTCTTTTGATGATGTTATGCACTGTAGATGATGAGATTTGCAAAGCCTTTGCAATTTGATGTTGAGGAACGTTGTTTTTAAAGTATTCCACAATCTTTACGCACTCTTTCACAGATTGGAGAGCCTCTGCCTACTCTAAGACATCCCATATATGTTACAGACCTGATGTCAATTAACTTAATTAGTTGCTAGATACTCTCCCGGCTGAATCTTTTCAAAATTTCTTGCTTTCAGCCCTTTGTTGCCCCTGTGCCAACTTTTTTGAGCCCTGTAGCAGGCATCAAATTTGAAATGAGCTCATTTAGTGGATAAGTGTAAAATATCTCTGTTTAAACATGTATGTTCTCTGTGTTCTATTGTGAATAAAATATTGTCTCATGTGATTTGAAAATCTTTTAGTTTTCATTTTATTCAAATTTAAAAAAACGTCCCAACATTTCCGGAATTCGGGTTGTAGAAAGAATGCAAGATCGATTTGAAGTGGGTTTTGGCTGAATGCATTTTGCAATGACATCACATGAAACCTCAGGTCCAAAATCTGTGGCAATTTAGAAAAATTGAAAGCTCCTCTGAATTATGTGGAGTTGGTTGATTTTGTGTTAAATCACATCAATCACAAAATCCTGGTAGGACTGTTTAAGCATGGTGTGATGTTGGTAACTGCCATGTTTCATAAGGGTTTGATAAATGCCAGATTGAAATGTATTTGGATCATTTCCGGAAGAAAGTAAAGAGTTAATCTTGAGAAGAGGATTACAGGCAACCCATCTTTCAGTAGCTTGTTACAAGCATACATGTTGCTGGTTTTGATGCTTTACATGTCTGAATGTATTGATGTATGTTGCTTCGTGCCATTAAAAAAGGATTAACTTGTTTTGTTCTGTTTTTGCTTTAGACTTCATGCTCCTGAAAGAGAAAAGTAAAGAACTAAATGAAGTGGAAGACAAAGATCAGTATGAGAAACATTTTACTGGAGAAAGTTTTAGTTGCTCACAAACGAGAGCTCAAAAGACAGGAGCTAAAAGCCATTTCATCTGCCAACAATGTGGAAAGAGTTTCACTAAAAAAGAAACCCTTAAAGTCCACATGAGAATTCACACTGGAGAGAAACCTTACACCTGCCAGCAGTGTGGAAAAAGTTATGTTAAAAGTGGAACCCTTCAAAGGCACATGAGAATTCACACTGGAGAGAGACCTTACACCTGCCAACAGTGTGGAAAGAGTTTTACTGATAGAGCAAACCGTAATGCTCACATGAGAATTCACACCGGAGAGAAGCCTTACATCTGCAAACTGTGTGGAAATAGTTTCATTCGAAAAGGAAGCCTAGATTGCCACATGAGAATTCATACTGGAGAGAAACCTTACACCTGCCAACAGTGTGGAAAGAGTTTTAGTCAAAAAGGAAACCTCAAAGTTCACATTAGTGTTCACACTGGAGAGAGCCTTTTCAACTGCCATCATTGTGGTAAAAGTTTCACTATAAATGGAAACCTTGAAGTCCACATGAGAATTCACAATGGAGAAAAGCCATTCATATGTCCTAAGTGTGGAAAGAGTTTCTGTCAAAAAGGTAACCTCAAAGGCCACATGAGTGTTCACACGGGTGAAGAACTAAATGAAATGGAAGAAAAAGATCAGTCTGAGAAACATGATTTTACTGGAGAAAGTTTTAGTTGCTCACAAACGAAACTGGCAACACATAAGAGAGCTCAAAAGACAGGAGCTATAAGTCATTTCTTCTGCCAACAATGTGGAAAGAGTTTTACTAAAAAAGACACCCTTAAAGTCCACATGAGAATTCATACTGGAGAGAAACCTTACACCTGCCAACAGTGTGGAAAGAGTTTTACTGATAGAGCAAACCGTAATGCTCACATGAGAATTCACACCGGAGAGAAGCCTTACACCTGCCTACAGTGTGGAAAAAGTTTAATTACAAATGGAACCCTTCAGAGGCATATTAAAATTCACACTGGAGAGAAACCTTACACCTGCCAACAGTGTGGAAAGAGTTTTACTGAAAGAGCAAACTGTAATGCTCACATGAGAATTCACACCGGAGAGAAGCCTTACACCTGCAAACTGTGTGGAAATAGTTTCATTCGAAAAGGAAGCCTAGAGAGCCATATGAGAATTCATACTGGAGAGAAACCTTACACCTGCCAACAGTGTGGAAAGAGTTTTAGTCAAAAAGGAAACCTCAGAGTTCACATGCGTGTTCACACTGGTGAGAAAAGTGAAGAACTAAATGAAATGGAAGAAAAAGATCAGTCTGAGAAACATGATTTTACTGGAGAAAGTTTTAGTTGCTCACAAACTAAACAGGCAACACAAAAGAGAGCTCAAAAGACAGGAGCTAGAAGTCATTTCTTCTGCCAACAATGTGGAAAGAGTTTCACTAAAAAAGACACCCTTAAAGTCCACATGAGAATTCACACCGGAGAGAAACCTTACACCTGCCAACAGTGTGGAAAAAGTTTCATAAAAAGTGGAACCCTTCAAAGGCATATTAGAATACACACTGGAGAGAAACCTTACACCTGCCAACAGTGTGGAAAGAGTTTTACTGAAAGAGCAAACCGTAATGCTCACATGAGAATTCACACCAGAGAGAAGCCTTACACCTGCAAACTGTGTGGAAAGAGTTTTTGTCAAAAAGGAAACCTGAAAGTCCACGAGTGTTCACACCGGAGAGAGCCTTTTCAACTGCCAACAACGTGGAAACAGTTTCAGATGCAAAATAACACTTAACCACACAAAGATTCACTCAAGAACAGTTTTAATATGTTATCAGTGTAAAAGGCGTTTCACAGACAGGAAACTCTGTTACAATTGTGTAATAAGAGAGAAGCATTTCACTTGCCGTCACTGTGGAAAATCTGGCTCAGACAAAGTAAACCTTGGGATTAACATGAGAATTCACCATGGAGAGAACCCTTTCAGGAAAGCTTAACAGATTTGGTGTAAACAGAAAATAAATACAAATACAAAACACAAAAATAGTAAAAGCAGGCCCAGTACTCTTTATTTATGTTACCTCCCTGACCCTAGACTGGGGTTGTAACAAATGACTTAATTCACTTAGCAGAATTATTTTTTCTAATATACTTACTTACCTTACAATGGTAATTTCAGGGAATTTGCAAAAGGAATATAGTCCTTTTTTATGCTTTTCTTGTGGACAAAGATAATAACAATGTCACCAATAATGACAATAACAAATTTTCATTGACTTAATTCAATGTGGACAGCAAGACGTACATGAAAAAGAACTATATACATAATGTCAGTGATAAAACTCATATTCCCATATTCCTTAGATGACATCTTAGTAAACGCTCCTATCCTATATACATCACTTTAGTTTTAATAATGGAGATCAGACTATTGTGTATTGGGTTCCAGTGGACAATGGTTGAAATTTTTGCTCTATTAATTAAATCAGTGGATCGCTTCAAACGAACAATATCTATAAAATAGGACAGCCATTGCTGTTTTGACGGAATTAGGAGGAAACCAAAAACTAATAATCGTTTTCTTTGCAGCTGTTAACCCTGAGAAGAAAGTTTGTTTTTGGATTAAGGTCAGAGTTACTGAAGCATCATTATTAAGAAGGAAGAGACAAGGTTCCGGATGAATCGTCAGTTCCAAAAATTGTGATAAGATTGCAGAGACGTTAATCCAAAAATTGAAGATCAGGGGACATTTTCAGAATATATGAAAAAAACTGCCTGTTGCCTCGTTGTTACATTTGACACAAACAGGAGAAGAAATAAGTTTCATTCTAAAACGTTTCAGGGGTCTATAATATATTCTATGAACTACATTATAGCTTATCAACTGGTGGGCAGGATTTTTAGACTAGGCTGAAATATTTTGCCATATTAATTCCCAATCAAAACTCTCTGTCCCAGATACGAGTAATACCAAGTTTTCCACATTTCTCCATGACAAGACTGCCATAAATAAGAGAAACCTTGATAGTTTTCACCTTTAAGGTTTCAAACCAGTGAGCTATGGGGTGAGATGTCAAAGGTCTGTCCCAGGGAACCCCATACGCTTTAAATGAAGATCTCAACTGCAAATAGAAGCATGAGAAACCCAGCAAATTATAACAAGACTGCAGATCAAAGAATGTCCTTAGACCTCTCTCATCATAAATATTCTCTAGAGCAGGGGTTCCCAACCCTGTTCCTGGAGATTTACCTTCCTGCAGTGTTCAGTTCCAACCCTGATCAAATACACCTGTCTGTAATTATCAAGTGCTCCTTGAGATCCTAATTAGTTCGTTCAGTTGTGCTTGGTTAGGGTTGGAGCTGAACTCTGCAGGAAGATAGATCTCCAGGAACAGGGTTGGGCACCCCTGCTCTAGATTGTTAAAAATCCCATGGCACTTCTCGTAAAGAGTAGGGGTATAACCCCAGTGTCCTGGCCAAATTACAGCCACTGGCCTCTGACCATCATGGCCTCCTAATAATCCCCATCCACTGAATTGGCTCTCTCCTCTCCACCTGTAGCTGGTGTGTGGTGAGCGCACTGGCGCCGTTGTACTGTGGCTGCCGTCGCATCATCCAAGTGGATGCTGCAAACTGGTGGTGGTTGAGGCAAGACCCCCACACATGATTGTAAAGTGCTTTGGGTGTACAGTAATACGCAATAAAGCACTATTTAAAATGCATCATTCATTCGTTCTCACGCGAATTCTCTCATCATAAACAACAAAGTGCAGATGTACGTTTGATGTAAGAGATTTATTCATAAGACCGTGTATAGACAGCTTTACTGATTATAAGGGGAGTTTTTTGAGAGTGCTTAAACTTGCGCTAGACTTAAGTCAGTCATAATGTTCTTTCACAATGTAAATGTTCTTTGCTCGCATTCTGTGTAATTTACTCGCTGTTTGAATAACTGTGGAAGGTACAATTAATAAAAAAGATTATTTATTACCTCACCAGAGAATATCCTCCTTCACAACGTCATCAAGCTTCGCCTTTGTTATTGTTTTGAAAATCTAACCTCTAGTGGCAAAAAATTACATATTGTGCCTTTAATGACCACAGAGAGTCAGGACCTCGGTTTAACGTCTCATCCGAAAGACGGTGCTTTTTGACAGTATAGACGGTTTCATCAGGCGCACGCGCCTGGACCTAAGTTAACTTCCGGTCTGTGTTTGTTTATCGGTCTTGTTAGTGGCGCCGGCTACAAATGCAGTTAAAGTTAAAGTGATGAGTAATGAAGTTGGGCTCAGGTTGTTGTGCTGTGGGATGTGTTTCACATACATTTATTTATTTGTGGCGACCCACCATGATATCAAAACTGACCGATTTTCCAAAAGGCTTCGTTGAATAAACATGAGCACGTAACGCATGTTTAAAAATCAAAACGAGGCGCGGGTGTTTTTATATCACTGTATTTCTGAAGGAACACTGTCTTTAGAAAATGTTCGATGTCATTTTCATTTCATCTGGCATGTTATATGCCTGATAAAGCAGCGTTTGTAAGCTCAGCGCTGCTTTGTGTAACGTAAAGCCCAACAGCCGTTTCCGGGGAAACCTCTAGTTCTCCCACTTTAAAGCGCCTTTTTAATAAGTCCGTCCAAGTACTTATCGCTGCATCTCAGTCCGTCTGATTTACGCAACAAACATATTTTGCTTGTTATCAAAACATAATCTACTCTAGAGGGACTTAGCTGTTGTTACTGATCGTATTTGGATGTCTACCGGAAGTTAAGTTAGGGCCACAAAAGCGCGCATGCGCAGTAACGTTTGTTTATGTTGTTGCCGTCTATAGTGTCCCCATCACTATACTGGGGCGTTAGGACCCACACAGACTGCAGGGTGAGCACCCCCTGCTGGCCTCACTAACACCTCTTCCAGCAGCAACCTAGTTTTCCCAGGAGGTCTCCCACCCAGGTACTAACCAGGCTCAACCCTGCTTAGCTTCAGTGGGCAACCAGTCTTGGGCTGCAGGGTGATATCAGCTGAATTCAGTCAGCCAGTGCGTCCAGTGAACTAAAAACTCATCTGAATGCCTCTGATTTGCACTCATAAGCCCAAGAAATTCTTGTGTAATTGGTTATAATGTGCAACACTGTAAAAATACATTAAAAAATCATGGCGCAACATTGAACAGATCTAAATTTATTGCTGCGGTCAGCACTTTTAATTTTCATTTTATTTGCGACAGCCGTAATGGATTTAGTTTAACTGTACTGCAGCATTTGTGTCTGTGTGTTCTACAAGCAGAAGCTGGGGATATGCGGATATTACATCATTGATAGGCGACAATGACCAGGGACGAGTCATTATTTAAAGGGGTCATATGATGCGATTTCAAGTTTTCCTTTCTCTTTGGAGTGTTACAAGCTGTTTATACATAGATAAGATACCTAAAGTTGCAAAGACTAAAGTTTCAAACCCAAAGAGATATTCTTTATAAAAGTTGACTCGTCCACACCCCCCCCCCCAAAACGGCTCATTCAAACACGCCCCCTCACATGTCTACGTCACGATGTGGAAATATTTGCGCAATGCCGCCCAAATGTTCACGCAAAGAAAGAAGGCGTGGTTTCAGTGACCGCAGTAGTGTTGATGCAGCCATGTCAGGGAGACGCTGTGTGAAAGCAAAAGCACTTTATTTGGCCTTCCCAAAGTAAATGCAATTAGGAATCATTGGTTAAGATTTGTTTACAGCACAACCCGAATGTTCGAATTTGTGCAATGCATTTTATGGACGACAGTTTCGTGAACCTAATAGTGTACAAGGCTGGCTATACACGAAGGCTTCAAAAAAGGGTAAATTCCGTCTTTGCTAGGACAATCTGGTGCTTCTAGCGCCTGTAAGTATGTTTTGTTATTAGTTTAAGTAGCCTAATTGCTATTGACTGTTCAAATGTGGAGTTTTGCACGTAACACATCGTGTGTGTGTGAGAGGGGAACAGGGTCACATCACAGCGGAGTGTACAGCCCGTCAGAAATCGTCTTAACCGTGGCTTGTGTACTACAAATACATACTAACACCATCACTGTGTCTGTCACGTGACTCTGTTCCCCTCTCGGGCTTGAACTGATGGTAAAACTAACTTGAAAGCTGAAGCTCGCAATTATGGTAAGGGACGTTACATTTCTGACGTGTGTTTGTGGTGTTCGGCCAATCACAATGCACTGGGTCAGTTGGCCAATCAGAGCAGACTGCACTTGTTGGAAGGATGGGCTTTGTAGAAAACAAAGCGTTTGAGAGAGGCGGGGCATAGATGACCTACAATAATGTACAGTATTTGAAAAAAAAAAATGTTTTTGAATATTAAAGCATGTCATCATATTCTGTTACACCAAATACACAAAATAATGATCTTTAATCAACCAAAAATAACAAAATAACTAAAATATAATAAAATAGCTAACTACATAATACTACTATTGTTAGAAATTGCAACAAAATTAAAATAGAAATATAAACTTTTGAACTGCGGGTTTCGTCTGGTCAGAGGAGAACTGGCCCCCCGACTGAGCCTGGTTTCTCCCAAGGTTTTTTTTTCTCCATTCTGTCACAGAGGGAGTTTTGGTTCCTTGCCGCTGTCGCCTCTGGCTTGCTCAGTTGGGGACACTTAATTTCTAGCGATTATCGCCGATTTGATTGCACAGATACTATTTAAGCTAAACTGAGCTAGACAATGACATCTCTGAATTCAATAATGAAATGCCTTTAACTGAAAATTGAGTGTTTAATCTTATCATTATACATTACTGACACTCTATCCTCCAATTTGATACTGTTAAGTGCTTTGACACAATCTGTATTGTAAAAGCGCTATATAAATAAAGGTGACTTGACTTTAAAATAGCATCATATGACCTCTTTAAAACTGGAATTTCTCTGGATTTACAAATCCTTAGGAACTTTTGGTATAACATAAAAGCACAACTGCATGAAATATATCACACTCTGCAAGTACACTGTAAAAAGTGATAAGTTGACTTAACTTTAAAAAATTGAGGAAACCCGTTGCCTTAATTTTTTTAAATTATTAAAAAATTTTTAAATTTAAGTGAACTTGACAATTCACTTAACTTATTTTTTTAATTATCATTTACTTAAAAATTTTAAGGCAACAGGTTTCCTCAATTTTTTTTAAGTTAAGTCAACTTATCACTTTGGATTTTTTGGATATTTTATTACGAAAATCTTACATACTGTGCCTTTAATATAAGTCCATACCCCCAATTCAATATTTATATTTTCTTAATATATATTTTGACCATCGTGAACAGTGAGCTTGTTCCCTGCCTGCTACAGTATTTTCTCCTCTTTGCATCCGTCTTCTGACCTCTGTTAACGGTCCTGTATGTGATGTAAGTTGTTTTTATTTATTACTATCCAAGTAGCTTCTGAAAATAAGTACAAAAAGTACAGTACAAAGAATGGAGAAATGGAATACATTTTTATACTTATTTTACTGTTATTTTCGGGATCTACTGGGACAGTGATAACGATCTACCAGTCAAACGCGATTGACAGGTTGGCGACGACTGCTTTAAAATATGTGTTTCAGAGGTGTAAAGCATTGGAGTAAATGTAACTAATTACTGTATTTGTGTATCTTTTCGGATACTCTGTAGTTGTACCGAGTATCAAATATATTAGCAACTTTTACTCTCTACTTCACTACATGTGTTGCAGTTACACATTACATTTTGCATGGTACCTAGCTTTTCTGCAGCAGTATATTTCTGCTACAAAAGATGTGATAGTCAACTACAGGGCACTGAAAGTACTATATCTTTTGCTCAAGTATGGTTTTCAGGTACTCTTTACACCTCTGGTATAAAAAATATGTTTTGTGTCAATAGGGGCTTATGCACCAGCAGAGCCTTTTCATAGTTCCTAGAACTATTGACGGAAGTACCCACTATTTGGTTTGCACCGCAGGAACTAGGAACAGTTTTAGTTAACTACGTTTAGGGGAACTAAGGTTGCATTTACACTGCCACAAAAAATCTTTTGCATTTGATCTGGGCCACTTCAAAACATGGATTTTAATCGGATACATTTCCGATAACTGGACATCTGACCTACGTCTAAACACACATATGTGATTCCTCACAGAACTCGAGGGCGAGTAATACCATATGCGAGGGCGACACGTACTGCACATAAAGATAACTTTTTAATGCCAGTGTGCTATATGTGCTTGCATTTTCTTGAGGCAGGAACTTTATATGTAAGACTTTGCAACATTCAGGAGCTAATTGTCAACCCCTGCCCAGCGAATTTTATAAATTATATTTGTCAGCAATGAGGTTGTAAGGTCCAAGCAATTGGCCCAACGAAGGTATCCAATGGGGGCTGAGGGTTTCCTGCATTCTGAATTTTAGGTAGAGCCCTGCATTTCAGCCCGGGCCCGATGGGCCCTGACTTTTTTACACCTCTAGACGCAGGCTGGGCCTCGGGCCTGTTTTAGGCTTCTCTTTTTATTTTTATATTTTAGACATGCTTGCTGCAAAGTCCCTGCAAAAGTAATTACCATTAATGTGTCCGGGGGAAATAGTTGAATTATTTACTAAACTAGTGTTTTCTGAGTCCATTTTGCAAGGATGAAGTTGCCGATCCTGACTCACCGTCTCCTCATTAGATGCGCCTTTATGGATTATGATTATAATGAGAGTTTTTGTTTTCGATTTGTTTTATTTCGTTAAGTAGTAATTTATAGCTTTCTATAGATATATTTATTATGTCTGTGAGGCATATATTTGCTGAGTTTCGTTTCATTTTTGTGAAGTGCTCCTGTTCAAGACGAGACGGCAGAAACTGCATCATGTAGGTTTTCTTTATTTTATAAAAGCACAACATTTTGTTGATATTGTGCACAAATAAAAATAGACACTTAAAGTTCCAAATGATGTATTACTCTTAACTTCATGCATATCCACTGAAAAAAATGCAAGTGTCCGCGCTGGCGTCTTAAAGCTTAACCCTCTGGGGTCTGAGGTAATTTTGGGGCCCTTGAGATGTTTTGACATGTCCTTATATTTGTGCTTATTTCAGCTACTTAAAACATACTATTGACCAACATGTAATTTTTTTTTTTATATTCAGCACAAACTGCTACAATAATATGTGACCAAGATGGATGTACTGTACATGTTTGCATTTTTTTTAGAAAAAAGATATGCGTGGTTAGTAAGTTTTGGGGTAAAACATTGTAGCTGAAATAAGGCCATAAAACCCACACTAAATAGTTGTGAATAAGACTTTTGAGTAATCAGTCTTGTAGGCTAGAATATTTACTTCAGAATTATGTGAAAATCATTCTGCTTACTCATTCACAGAAAACAATATATTGATTTAAATTTTTAAAGACATGTTTTGTGATCGAAAGACTATATGCGAGGGAGTGGCAATGACCTTGAATATTAAGTGAGTCTCACCTGAGAGACAAAGGGCCCTCCCCTAATGGCCCATCAGTGTGACTGTGACTCTGAGGCAGGTAAGAGAGAATGTGAGGAGATATGGGTTTTTTTAATTATTTGTATTTTATTTACAACACAGTATAATCAAAACATACATAATGAAGGTCAAAGACACATTGTGCACACTGATCTAACCACAGATATATGAACAGACTTTGAGTCATTCCTGCAACAGATTCTGTTCAACAAGTGAAACAAGGAAATCATACCTGATATTTACGTGTGTTATTGAAGTGTTTCTACTTCTTTCCATGGATTCAAGAAGGAAAAAAACATAATCAGTAGTCAAGGAGCTTGTTTTACCATAGAATATCAGTGTAGTTGAACATCTGATGTTGGTACAGCGCTCTCAGAGGAAAACAGTTTGAAGAGACATCAGGATACAACTGTGGTGCAGGTATCTGATTCAATAAAATACAAACAACTAAAAAAAAAAACATTTGTGAGCATGTTAATATCAGGAACATCTGTATATACAGTGCCCTCCAAAAGTATTGGAACAGTGAAGACAAAATTGTTCTGTTGGCTGTGGAGTCAAGACATTTGCAAATATGAATATGAGACAAAACTACAGAATGTCACATTTTATTATTAGCACATACATGTTTTACCAAATAAAAAGAACAGCACTTTTAGAGTTCATCCCACTCATTGATGTGAGCATAAGTATTGGGACAGTTGAACATAAGGCAGATATAAAAGATTAAAAGCTATTATTTAGTTGCAGATCCCTTGTGCACTATCACAGCAGTGAGTCTGGGACCCATAGACATCACCAGACTCTTGGTCCCAGCCTTTAATGCAGCCAATTCCAATTGTTGCTTGTTTTGGGGAGTTTCTGCCTTTACTCTCCTCTCCAGCAGGTGAAATTCATGTTCAATCAGATTTAAATCTGGAGATTGACTTGGGCAATCTAAGACGTTCCATTTCTTTGCCGGCAACTGGCAGGGTGTTTTGGGTCATTGCCCTGATGCAATATGAAGCACTTCCCAATGAATCTGGTGGCATTTTCTTGAATATTGGTAGGCAAGATGGTTTTGTACCCTTCCAAATTCATTCTGCTACTGTCATCATACATTAAGTCATCAGTAAAGTTGAGAGGGCCTGTTCCAGAGGCAGCCGTGCGTGCCCATGCCATGCCACCACCTCCACCATGCTTTATAGATGAGGCTGTATGCTTGGGATCATTGCAGTTCCCTTTTTTTTTCTCCACATTTTTGCTTTCCCATCACTAAGTTCATCTTTGTCTCATCGGTCTATAAACACAGTTCCAAAACTCTTCTGGCTCACCTTTGTGCTTTTTTGCAAACTCTAATCTTGCCTTTCTATTTTTGGAGCTGGTCAGAGGTTTGTATCTTGCTGTGTAGCCTCTGTTATTCTATGTCAAAGTATCCTGAGGACAGCAGATTATCAGAGCATCACCCCAGCTTTCTGGAAGTTGTTGGTGATTTTATGTCTTTTAGGGTTCATTTTCACAGCTTTTATGTTTTGTTTGTCATCAACTACTGTTGTTTTCTCAGCCGATCAGGTCATTGTTGGTTGCTGGTGGTTTCCAAACTCTTGATTTCTCCATGCCCTTTGTTTTTGCTATAGCTCTAATTGACTTCCTCTTTTATTTTAGCATCCAGATTGCTTGCTTTTCTCTCAAAGTCAGCACCCTCATCTTCATCCTGGTTTGTGTGTATCATCATCGAATGCAAGATTCAGAATGCAGAAGTAATGGATATAACTGATACGACAAATTCCCTGCTTTTAATATCTGAAGAATTAATGCAAAGGGACACAGCTGATCACTTAGAAAGAGCTGTGAGGCAACTGTTCCAATACTTATGCTCACATCAGGTAGAGGGATGAAACTAAAAGTGCTAAACTTCTTAGCTGGTAAAACATCTATGTGTTGAATCACCCAATAATGAAATGTGACATTCTGTTTTGTATCATATTTGTAAATGTCTTGACTCCATAGCCAACAGAGCAATTGTGTCTTTACTATTCCAATACCTTTGGAGGGCACTGTATATGTATAGGTTTTGTAGCCATAGACTCAAGCATGCTTTGTACTATTGTAAAAAAAAAAAAAAGAAGAAATTTTATATCTGAGAAATTAATTATTATTTACCACGTTATTAAAATCTATTTTTGAACAGAGTAGGCTATTAATAATAAACATGTTCTAAACATACTTAGACTTGTAGCATTCATCATGTTACAGTGTACACTCATATTACTTTTATTGTTTTATATAGAGCATGAAAACATCATCGCACCATAAGAAATTTAAATACATATCATATTCAAAATGTTTTACTCGATTTCAAACATTGTAGTCAGGAATTATAGTTTGGGAAAAACCCAACTATGATTTTGTAGTCATATAGCCTAGTATGTATGATTTTATAGTAGCTGAGTTTGATCAAGGTTGGAGCTAAACTCTGCAGCAAAGATTTGAGGAACCTTGCTCTACAGTGAGCAAAATATCTCTATACTCTTAGGATCTTTATTACCTTTTAGTCTACTTCTTGTACGATTGAGATCATTGTACCAGTCACACAGAGACAATTAAAATGATACCAAACATGACTATGAATATCACTTGAATTCGTGTAGAACATCACTGATTCTTGAGAAGTAGGCCAAAACAGGGTGCAAAATTGAAAAAAATAAAACTTTGTACTCAGACAATTGAAACTACATTTATGTATCTTATATGTTCTAAGCTACTGAGCTATGCTTTGATGCAACCTCCCAACTTTTTTCTTTTTTTATCAAAATGTGCTTTTTTACCTTGGACTGTGTTAAATAATTTTAACTTGATCTTTTACAGCAATCAAGATGCTTTTAACATTTCAAAACACATTCTCATGTTAGCAGACAGATTACACTTTGACGTGACAAACAATTCATTATCAAAATATTCATCTGACGGAGGTGACGACAACCTGTATTTGTAGTAATTTAAATGCAATGAATCAATCAATTACTGTATTAAAACAAATACAACAAACAGTATGTTATTGTTTATAAAGCTTTTTTTCCCCCAAGATTCACATTTAAGTATTTTGAAATACAGTATCTGCATCTGCTACACAGAATAATCAAGGTACAGGAATGTACCCGTTACGGAAGGAACAGAGGAAGCGTTCGGATCCATCTGCAGATCTTTATTCATAAACATGGTCAAAACACAGGCACAACAGAACAACAGCAAACGGAAATGGCATGGGCAAGACACAAGAGTAAACCTAGGGCAAGCATGGGTCTTCGATTGGCGAACGTAATCCAGGGAGCAAAACAAGAGAGATAATCCGTAAACATGAGCAAAGGTTCAGGCAGGAGCAAACAGAGTCCAAACGATAGAGCAATCCAAAACAAACAATGTAAAATAATTTAGTTTTTCATTTATTATTTTCAGACATGAGCAGATCTATGTAATTAATGTTACGCATTTAACGAACACTTACAAGTGCGCACTTTGGCAGAATTCAGTTCAAATAGTTCTGTAAAATTGAATGGACAAATTTGTTAAGGGAGAAAACGAAATGTGGAAAATACCAGCAAAGGAACGCATTCAAAAAAGAATAGTTGCAGCATCAGGAGTGAAGAGAGTGCTGGACTTTCGCATCAACTTTCGGTTTGCCCCGCCACTCACTTGAAGATGTTCAGGTAAAAAGAAACACCCATAGGCTACTACACAGCAATCATCCTTAATTACAGAAATGTGGCAAAACATCTCTGGAGAGAACCTCAGATTATTTAATTCGAAAATGCTTTCCATATTTGGATCAACATAGACTACATTTGTGAATGTGCACTTCCTGCAATGTCGCATGTCAAATCACGCTTCCGTGCGCGTCTTACAGACTGCAACTTACAATCGCAACTTCATTGTGCTGTTACTCCTTTCGAGCAGAATTTTACAAAATCGGTCAGCTCCCGACAGCATTGAGTGTTTTATTAATGGTGATTAATAATTAATCGTTTAGATATCATAATATTTAAGCTATAAATAATATTATAAATCTGGTTGGCTTTTATTGATGACATAATATGTAAATGACATTCGTGCGGCCCATGAGACTTGCACTTGGACCATAGTGCGGCCCGGTGGAAAAAAAGGTTGAGAACCACTGAACTAGACTGAGACTAGGACTAGAAAATAAGCAAAGGAGAACAGGCTCCGTAGTGTAGCTGCACGAAGACAGCGATCATGCTAACAATACTCGGCAGTGAGAAAGAGGAAGTCCATAGCTTATATGTTTAATTGAAATCAGCTGTGTGTGTGTCATCAGTGCAATGGACGATGGGATCTGTAGTCCGGGGTGAAGTGCAACAGTTAGTGTAGTGCAAGAGTCCATGTGGTGAGCGGGTGACCTCTTGTGGTGAAAGAACGGAAGTTCATAAACCAGATTTGTGACAGTACCAAAAAAGTACAAATGCTTTGTCGCTCTAGCATCAATGTACCTCTGAACATTGGTACATTTTTGTACCTTCTTGTTTGTACCTCTAAAACAGTGTTCCTCAAATCTTACCCTGGAGGTCCAATCCACTGCAGAGTTTAGCTCCAACCCTGATCAAACTCACCTGTCTGTGATTTTCTAATGATCCTGAAGACACTGATTAGCATGTTCAGGTGTGTTTGATTAGGGTTACAGCTAAACTTTGCAGGAAAGTGGATCTCGAGGTCCAGATTTGAGGAGCCCTGCTCTAAAAGAACATTTATGCACCCCTAGTGACAGAAATGTACCTTTGTGTCCTGGTATGGTTTACAATGACATCCTGATATTTTTCCATATTTAACAATATTCACCAGGATCTTAATATTCAGATTTAAACATCTTAACAAACGAACAAAAAATTATCAGAACACATATGACCAGAAAACAAATAAACTGTATTATGTATAGATATGTTTTATCCAGTTTTTTGTGTTCCCTCAGCCTTATGTTCCTAACACTGCTAGAAGTGATGACTATCAATCCACAAAAGCAATATATGCTGTCAGGTCACATATTTAATATTTATACATTTATAAAAAAATAAACACTATTTTATATTATAAAACGGATAGTTCCGGTCCTTGATTCTGATTGGTTGAGCCACGTTCGAAGCCGTTGTAAATTACACTACAAACCTACACCTTTGTTTACTTTGTGTGTTGCTTGGCAACCACTTTGTTCCAATCACAACTGTTTCTGAGGAACTACATTGTTTGGTGGACGAATACTGTTTTTATTAATATAATTTTCCATTTCGCGTCATGCCTAACAACGCCCCTTAGCTGTTATAAATTCACTGTAAACCACGGCTTCTTGGGGCTTATTGCTTTATTATTAACACTGACTTGAAAACCACAAAAATATGATGACTTCACATTGAATGTCAACTGCGTCATTGGCCTCTCTTAGCCCAACTTTTTGCTCTTTCAATCGCGTAAATTGTGCGTTTACATTCCATCTCTGATTTCATGAAACCCACGACACACAACAAAAACAGCTCCAATCACAACCTTCAAAATACCATTCACCAGATGTTGATATTTGTAAATGCAGCAAATAAACACGTCGCTGTCGGCCAGGTTCAGAGTTCCTGCTGCCAGGGGAAACGGCTCGAGGGGGAAATTGGCTAGTTTCCAGAACTACATCTTGTGAAAGCTCCTAATATGACTTCACATTTATTCTTCCTGGGGAAATACGAATAGGGACAGATGTTCCGCAATGGCTGTTGAAGTTAAAGGCTGCACACAGATGTGGCATGACGATAGATGTATGTTTGTTGTTATATCGCTAGTAAACATACTTTTTGGAACTATTATTTGCTTATTATCTTTCACAACTGCAGGGCCATTATAGTCAATACCATATTCATCATATTCTTCCTTGTGAGAAGCTCCAGATTTGGCTGCAAGAACGTACATTGCCAAGAGTGTCATGGATTGGCCTTAACTTCCACTGAAGGCAAAAGTGGAGTTCAAGAATTCTGAGACTTTCATATACTGGTAAAGTTGCCTATAGAAGTCTAACCCCAGCCTACTGACATCAGGCCAACACAGAGCCAGTGTCAGTACAGCACTATAGTGGGGGTGTCTGAAGTAAAGAAAGGCAGCGAGAGTCCTGCAGAATTTAACTCCAGCTTTTGCTCAGTACTCTAGTATGCCTACTAAAAGCATCGTAAGCTAAAGAACCCATTGCCACCAGTGGAGCTACGATCAATTTAGGCTTACGATGCTTCTAGGAAACGCAGCCCTGGTTGGTTCTCACATGTCAAGCGATTTAGTACTTTTTACTTGAATACCATACTTTTACACACAAACTGTTGATTTAATTACCTCAAAATTAAAAATCATTAATAAGACATTTGTCTCGGAATATATTCTGTAATTTTATTGATTCTCATTTGCTTCATAGGACAAACACTATATATTAGATCAAATTAGCACAGTTGTCTGTGTTGTTGCCTTAGAATGTGTCAATGACAGTGGTGCAAACTCGTCAGGGGTGAAAAAGGTGACAAACCAAACTAACCCCCCACACACAATGGCAAGTTGATTCTTAAATCAAATAATTTTTCAAAATATTTTGTCAAAAGTTTTCGGTTTGAAATAAGATTATTTTGCTTACCCCATTGGCAGATTATTTTGCTTGTTTTAAGGAAAAACTCACTTAATTTGAAAACAAGACAATCATTTTTACATGTCTAGAAAATGCTTCTTAATTTAAGAATTTTTAGATATTTAGAAATAAGATAAAAACTCTAAGTAGGAAATCATTTTTTGCAGTGCACCATTCAAGGATAAACACCTTTATATGATTAAAAGACGTTTGAGTGACAACTACGGTCTACAATCAACAAGGATTGTTGTTAAGATGTTACATGAACTTAGACAGCACAAATAAATTAATGTTCACCTTTTATTTGTATTTAGCCTTCATACAAACAAAAAATGTGAAATCACTGTCAAATAAACATCTCAGACTCACCTTATTAATATTAATACCTTTAACTTCAAACTATAGGCTAACATACATTACCTGTCAAAGGTTTTTGAACAGTGAGATTTTAGTTTTTTAAAGAATCTTCTGCTCACCAAGCCTGCATTTATTTGATCCAAAATACAGCAAAAACAGTAGCATTTTGAAATATTTACCATTTAAAATAACTGTTTTCTTTTTGAAAATATTTGAAAATGCAAGTTATTTCTATGATTTCTAAGCTGAATTTTAAGCATCATTACTCCAGTCACATGATCCTTCAGAAATCATTCTAATATTCTGATTTTCTGCTCAAAATACATTTATTATTATGTTGAAAACAGTGGAGTAGAATCTGATTCTCTGCCATTAGGAGGCGCTTTGAGAGCGGTAGAACCAGGGTCGAACTAGCGGTTTCCCCGGTAACGGCTGTAATCTAAGCAGTTCCGCTCGTGAACGCTACTTTATCAGATAAAATGAAAATGCCATCAAAACTATTCTGAAGACAGTATGTTCCCTTCAGAGATACATTTATATAAATCACCTGCTTTTTGAAATGTGCAGTGCTCATGTTTATTCAACAAAGTCAAATGCCACAAATAAATCAATGTATGGGAAACACTGGTAATGTATATCGAAATATCGGAAATGTGTTTAAAAATCATATCACCGCTATTGAAAAAAATTATATCGTGATACATATTGATATTGAATTATTGTCCAGCCCTAGCTCAGCGCTGCCTCCACTTGAGCTGAGTGATACTAATATTACTGTATTACGGTATGCTTTACTTGTAGGTCGAACAGTTCTCAAATCGACTTCATGTCAGAGTAATAGCTTACTGATATGTGAGACCAATGTTAAGGTCGAGACTGAGGAGCATTTTGCAAAGGGTAGCAAACTAATATAGCGATAACGTAACTTACAATCTTCATAGCTATTGCAACAGCAGCCTCACGCAAAAAAAAAAAAAAAAAAAAAGAATTCACCATTTATACTGGAGCACCATATTTTACAGCAGATACAAATGCATTCCATCCTGCTCTACAGTGAACTTAATTTACCTAGCTACAAACAGGCTAATCTAACCACCAACATAGCCCAATTACTTCAAGAATAAGTTGCTTGTCGTTAGCTTGTTCCTTCACATTTTACATAGCCTCTGGAAATATGGACAGTTGCCTGCAGCGTCTAAAAGTTAGGCTTCAGAAGTGAGATTGGTTGGATGAGGGAAAGGACATTAAGGTAAGCCAATCAGAGGCAGAGTAGGGCGGGTCCATTTCTTTGCCAACAGGGGGAAAAAACGCTACAGGTGACGTGACACAGATGACACGCAGATACGATGTATTCATGTATATTCATGCATAGCTATTGTCACATGACAAAACAAATTACATTTTGCGTGTTTAACTATAACGTCCTTTTCAGTAAAAAAGTAATATAATATAAATAATAATAATAATATAATAATTATTGGTTAGAATTTATCATTATTATTGTGTGTAAGTGTTGAGGAGGGCTAGCAATGCAGTGCAACCTGGTGTAAGTAGTAATACTTACATTTTTCGAGTGTAAATTCAACATCTTTGAGAGATCTTTTTTTAGAATCCTGATGAATGAGTTAAATTCAACAAGAAAAAAGGAAACAAAGGAGATTTAAGCCACTTTTGCTTGTGGATGAAAAATTTAACATAAAATGAAGAAATTAACAACATATTCAAGAGATAACAATTTTATCTTTTAGGATAAATCTTTGGGTCACATCATTAAAAATACAAGAAATGTATTGGTTATACTACAGTCACAATAAACGGGCAGCTGTTTCTTCAACAAGACCACAAAATGAGCAAATTTCATCAACATAAAAATATTTACAGATAGATGGATTAAACCTGTCGTTCATATCTTTTAAACACAGGCATGCTCAACTTCCAAGAGGTATTTCTCGGGAATGGAAGTGAATATCAAAAATCTGTTTGTTCATTTCTATGCGGCTCGGTTCCAAGACCATATTATCAGATTTTGGTCCAAATTTGTAGGGGTAGCAAAATAAACTTTTCTGTTCACTTCAAAATATTGGACAAACAATATTATGTAAAGTCAAAAAAATTCAAAAAAAAAAATTCATACTTTTCATACAATTTTTTTTTTTTTTAACATACTTTCATTGTTGACACAAGGCAAGGAATGTAGAAAAATCTTAATTAGTAAAATGTTTCAAAATTAAGTTCTTTGCAAAAAATAATGTCAAAAACAATAGGTGGCATTGTATGCAGTGTTCTCAGGGGCTTTCAGGACATGCTGTTGAAGATCTCTACCTCAGCTTTTGCTGATATGTTAAACTGTTTAGAAGACATTGCAACTATTTTTTATGATTTCAAAATGGTGGACAAGTGGTTTTTACAAGCCTGACAAAATTAATAAATCAATAGACACTTATGAACTAATTGTTCAAAAGTTATAAGCAAAATGCACACAAATAATAGTGCATGCAAGTTTTTTTTTGATAATTTCTTCATAACTTTAAACTATTAAACTTGTTTTTTTAATCTTATAACTGAAACACACATCAATAACCATTTTGAAAAGAGATGGTGTTCATCCCTCCTGGGGTGGTGCCGCTCTTCTCTCTAGAAATATGGCACATAGTCTTAGAGTTTGTACTTGACTAACTGGGGCCCAGGTCAGGAAGCAGACAGACTGGCTAAACCGACCGTCTGCTAGCCGCCTCACGTCACAGAAGTCAGTTAACTCTCAGCACATAGAAACTTTTTCACCTAGATATCACTCTATAGAGACTGTGTCTGTTTCCCGAACTAGAAAATACAGAAAACATCCAAACCAAAGTAATAGTAACAATTTAATTGATGTTCAACAAATTAAAAAACGATATAATACAGATATAACACATGATAAAGCTAAGCTTATTGAATATTAGATCCCTTTCTTCAAAAGCACTTTTTGTAAATGATATGTTCACTGACCATAAACTAGATGTGCTTTGTCTGACAGAAACCTGGCTAAAACAAGATGATTACATTACTTTAAACGAGTCTACACCACAAGATTGCTGTTACAAACATGAACCGCATCTAAAAGGTAAAGGGGGAGGTGTTGCTACAATTTATAGCAATATTTTCAGTATCTCTCAGAGGTCGGGTTTCAAGTATAATTCGTTCTAAGTAATGGTGCTTCATATAATGTTATCCAAAGAAACAAGTATTAATGATAAATCCCCTGTGATGTTTGTACTGGCTACTGTATACAGGCCACCAGGGCACCATACAGACTTTATTAAAGAATTTTCTGATCTTCTATCGGAGTTAGTGCTGACTGCAGATAAAGTCCTAATCGTTGGTGATTTTAATATCCATGTTGATAATGAAAAAGATTAGTTGGGATCAGCATTTATAGACATTATAAACTCTATTGGTGTTAAACAACATGTGTCAGGACCTACTCATTGTCGAAATCATACTCTAGATTTAATACTGTCACATGGAATTGATGTCAGTGGCATTGAAATTTGGCAGCAGAGCGATGATATCTCAGATCATTATCTAGTCTCATGTATATTCCATATAGCTAAAGCTGTAAAGCCAACTCCTTGTTACAAATATGGTAGAACCATTACCTCTACCACAAAAGACTGCTTTATAAATATTCTTCCTGACTTATCTCAGTTCCTCAGCATATCCAATAGCTCAGAAGAACTTGATGATGTAACAGGAACTATGGACTCTCTCTTTTCTAGCACTTTAGATGCGGTTGCTCCTTTACGCTTAAGGAAGATTAAGGATAAGAGTCCAACACCGTGGTATAATGAGCACACTCGCACCCTAAAGAGAGCAGCCCGGAAAATGGAGCGCAGCTGGAGGAAAACTAAATTAGAGGTATTTCGTTTAGCTTGGCGGGAAAGTACCCTATCCTACAGAAAAGCATTAAAAACTGCTAGATCTGATTACTTTTCGTCTCTTCTAGAAGAAAACAAACATAACCCTCAGTACTTATTCAATACAGTAACTAAATTAACAAAAAATAAAGCATCAACAGGTGTTGGCATTTCCCAAGGGCATAGCAGTAATGACTTAATGAACTACTTCACTTCCAAGATCGATACTATCAGAGATAAAATTGTATCCTTGCAGCCGTCAGCTAGAGTATCGCATCAGATAGCGCACTATAGATCCCCTGAGGAACAATTCCATTCATTCTCTACTGTAGGAGAGGAAGAATTGTATAAACTTGTTCAATCATCTAAACCAACAACATGTATGTAAGACCCGATTCCATCTAAACTACTAAAAGAGCTACTTCCAGAAGTCATAGATCCTCTTTTGGCTATTATTAATTCATCATTGTCATTAGGATATGTCCCCAAAACCTTCAAATTGGCTGTTATTAAGCCTCTCATTAAAAAACCACAACTTGACCCCAAAGATCTAGTTAATTACAGACCGATCTCAAATCTCCCTTTTCTGTCAAAGATACTAGAAAAGGTAGTATCCTCACAATTATATTCCTTCCTAGAGAAAAATGATATCTGTGAGGAATTCCAGTCAGGATTTAGATCGTATCATAGTACTGAGACTGCTCTCATTAGAGTTACAAATGACCTGCTTCTATCATCTGATCGTGGTTGTATCTCTTTATTAGTTCTACTGGATCTTAGCGCCATGCTCGACACTATTGACCACAACATTCTTTTGAATAGACTACAACACTTTGTTGGCATTAGTGGAAGCGCCTTAGCATGGTTCAAATCGTACTTATCTGACCGCCATCAGTTCGTAGCAGTGAATGAAGAGGTATCATATCGATCACAAGTGCAGTATGGAGTACCTCAAGGCTCAGTACTAGGGCCGTTACTTTTCACGCTCTATATGTTACCCTTGGGAGATATTATCAGGAGACATGGTGTTAGCTTTCACTGTTATGCTGATGATACTCAGCTCTATATTTCTTCGCCCGGTGAAACACACCAAATTGAGAAACTAACGGAATGCATAGTCGATATAAAAACTGGATGACGAGTAATTTTTACTGCTAAATTCTGAAAAACAGAGGTGTTAATTATCGGACCTAAAACCCCACATGTAATAACCTAGAACATTATCTAACACTTGACGGCTGCTCTGTCAATTCTTCTTCATCAGTCAGGAACCTAGGTGTGCTGTTCAATAGCAATCTGTCATTTGAAAGCCATGTTTCTAGCATCTGTAAAACTGCATTTTTCATCTCAAAAGCATATCTAAATTGCGACCAATGCTCTCAACGTCAAATGCAGAAATGTTAATTCATGCGTTTATGACCTCAAGGTTAGACTATTGTAATGCTTTATTGGGTGGTTGTTCTGCACGCTTGATCAACAAACTACAGTTAGTCCAAAATGCAGCAGCTAGAGTCCTTACTAGAACCAGGAAATATGACCATATTAGCCCGGTTCTGTCAACACTGCACTGGCTCCCTATCAAGCATCGGATAGATTTTAAAATCTTGTTAATTACTTATAAAGCCCTGAATGGTTTAGCTCCTCAGTACTTGAGCGAGCTCTTATCGCATTATAGTCCTCCACGTCCGCTGCGTTCTCAAAACTCCGGCCGTTTGATAATACCTAGAATATCAAAATCGACTGCGGGCGGCAGATCCTATTCCTATTTAGCACCCAAACTCTGGAACAGTCTACCTAACACTGTTCGGGAGGCAGACACACTCTGTCAGTTTAAATCTAGATTAAAGACCCATCTCTTTAGCCTGGCTTACACATAACACATTAATACGCTTCTATTATTCAAATCCGTTAAAGGATTGTTAGGCTGCATTAATTAGATCAACCGGAACCGGGAACACTCACCATAACACACGATGTACTCGTTACATCGTAAGTTGAATGGCATCTACGCTAATATTTGTCTGTTTCTTTCCTAGTCTGTTTCTCAGTCCGTATCCGATCAGATGGTGGATCAGCACCAAGAGATGATGTCTACAGCCCTGATCGTCAGCGGAGACCAGGACACCCAGATGACCCCCAGAGATATATCCCCAGATATATCAACCAAAAATAACAAAATAACTAAAATATAATAAAATACCTAACTACATAATACTACTATTGTTAGAAATTGCAACAAAATTAAATAGAAATATAAACTTTTGAACTGCGGGTTTTGTCTGGTCAGAGGAGAACTGGCCCCCCGACTGAGCCTGGTTCCTCCCAAGGTTTTTTTTCTCCATTCTGTCACAGAGGGAGTTTTGGTTCCTTTGCCTTATACCTACATCCCATCATTTCTTATAATAAACCATATTTCCCTCCTTTGTGATATTCTGATTTAAAAATAAAGGTTGTTCCAGCAATTATGTTCTCCCTTTGGGTACAATCAATACATTATTTTAAAAGTTCCCCCAGGCTTCTAAAACTTCCTCATAGAATTTTGGTAACCCTTTTAACAAATCTTTTTTTGGTTTTCATCCACAATACATTATTTTCCATGCTAAAATATCCACTTTTTTTTTTTTTATAAAGAATTCCATTACATTTTTCTACACTGCTTTTCTTTTTATATCCACAAATTTTTCACTATTTTGACCCTTAAAGTTTTCATCCTTAGAAGTGGATCTAAAAACCCCAGTCCTCCTATTTCAGTTCCTCCAATAAGCGTATCATAAGCAATTTTAGCTCTTCCCTTCCCCCATAAAAAATCTAAAACACTTTCTTTTATTCTTTTAACATACTCATGGGGCAATGAGGTTACACTCAGCACATACCAAATTTTAGAAACCATTAAAGCATTTATCACCAATACTTTCCCCTTTAATGTTAAATTTCTCAATTTCCAAAATCTCAACCTTCTTTCAATTCCTTTTAAAACTCCCTCCCAGTTAAAAACATCAGCTTTATTAAAATCCATACCTACCCAGATACCTAATATTTTTATATGTTCTTCTTATTTTTTAAAATGTGTGCTGAGGTAGATGTTCCACCTTCCCAATTCTCATATACACACTCTTTTCTACATTCACCTTTGCTCCCAACCCTTTACAGTATTTCTTTAAAATGCTCATTGCCCTCATTACACTTTGAACGTCCTCAACCAACAATGTTGTGTCATCTGCATATTGATATGTCGGCTCTCGCTCAGTATTTTCTTCTATTCGTATGCCTTTTATCTCCTCATCTGCTTTTATTGCTAATCCCAGAGGCTCTGCTACTAATGCATAAAGTAAAGCAGATAACGGACATCCTTGTCTAATAGATCTTGTTGGTTGAAAACATTCAGATATAAAACCATTGCATTTAATACATGTGTAAATGTTAGAATAAAAAAAATCATAATCCATCTTCTAAAATTATCCCCAAATCCAAACTTTTTAATGATAATAAATAAATATTCGTGTTCCACTCTATCAAAAGCTTTCTCTAGATCCAAACTAATTAAATGTCCCCCCTTATTTTTCTCTCTCATATAAAACATTGTATCTCTTATACTTTGAACTATGTCTAATATATCTTTCCCCTGTACTCCATAAGCCTGAGTCGTGCTTATTATTGTAGGTAAAACCTTTTTCAATCTATTTGCTAACACCTTTGCTAAAACTTTCAAATCTGTATTTAGCATAGTTAAAAGCCTATAATTCTTTAGATTATTTACATTCCCTCTTTCTTATAAATCAATTTAATTATTCCTATCTTCATTTTTTCACTTAATTCTCCTTTTTTTTTTTTTTTTTTTTTAAATCTCCTCATATACTTCTTTCAAGAATGGTACTAGCATTTCTCTGAAACTCTTATTAAATTCATTTGTTAATCCATCTATACCCGTGCTCTTCCCTGTAGTTAATTGTCTTATTGCTAAATCAATTTCATCTTCTGATATCTCTGCTTCACATAAAAAATGATCTTCCTCCAAAACTTTTACCTTTATTTGATTTAAACAAAACTCTTATTCTTTCTTATCTATCCCCCTTTCCTTAAACATATCTTCATACAAATTTTTAACAGTAAAAGATTTCTTCAGTTCCTTGTTTCTTTTCTCCATTTTCATCTACCACTTCCTTTAATAGATCTGCCTTCTGTCTATTTTTTTCCAAATTAAAATCAAACTTTGTGCTTCTTTCTCCTTCTACAACATACTTTGCTTTGCTCCTAATGATTCCCCCCTTACATCTTCAATTTCTCTTAATTGTTCTTGTAACTTTAACTTCACTAAATCTTCTTTCTCATTTTCCTCTATTCTTTGCGTTTCTTTTCCCAACTCTTTTCTTATTTTCATTTCCTTCATATTTTTTAATTTTCTTAAATTTTTACAATATTGTATTGAAGCATTCTTTATATCCCATTTCACATTATCCCACCATATTCTTTTTCCTTCTTCATACATCTTATGCATTTTACTATTTTCTACTATCTGCTTAATTTTTGCTTTATACAATTCATCTCGCAATATTTCTGCATTTAAAACCCAAACCCCTTTTCCTCTTTCTATTCTTGTAAAATCTATTTCCACCCTTAAAAAAAAAAGATCACTAAGACCAACTTCTTTATAATATACACTTTTTATATTTCCCTCCATTTCTCCATCACATAAAACATAATCAATTCTGCTTTGTTTTAATTCATTCATCACCACTTGTGTTCTTGAAAATGTCCTCTTTGTCCTATTTCTCTCTCTCCATACATCTATCAAATTACTTTCCTTCATTACTTTCACCAGCTCTTCTCTACCCTTCTCAGCTTTAAAAAACATTTTACTTGCCAAATCTAATTCTGAAAAAGTAGTATTAAAATCTCCTATTAATATAACATTCTGCCATGTTTTTATTTTATCATATATATTTTTTTAAAAATTCAGCCTTCCCTTTTTCTTCATTTGGTGCATGTATATTATAAATTATTATATTATCTTCCTCTTTTCCTATTTTTATAGCCATGCTTTTCCCTACCCCATCGTCAAATATAACTTGTTCTTTTTCACATACCCCTCTCCTTATTAAAATTGCTACCCCACTCCCTGCTTCCTTTTCTCCATTGTTCACATATATATTACCATCCCATTTTGTTTGAAAGCCTTTTAACACTTTCATTTTTCCAATTTGTTTCTTGTAATACAATCACATCAGCTTCTTTGCATAAGACCCCCATCTTTTCAAATTTATCCATATTCAGTAAACCTCTAGCATTCCATGATACAATATTTAAAAACATAAAAATTAAAAGAGGGGGAAAAAAACAACCCAAACATTTCCTTAGTCTCTCTCTTCCTCCCTTTTCTTCCATCAATGCTTGATATCTATTCCCCCACACATTTTTGCCCTTACTCTGTTAATAAGGCTCTTTTTCTTGGCCAAATCCACATTTGGTATTACCTTAAGAGTTCTCCTCCTTATTGTCTCCTTTTTGTCCTTTCTGTGGCCCATTCTGTCCATTCCTTTCTCCTCTTCAGTTCTACTCTTCAATTTCACCCTTAGGTACCTTGTACCATCTGCAATGTCTGTGCCCGGATACAGTCTCCTACTGATGTCTGATGCAGGTGTTACGCCCCAATTTTCTAATTTGTCTAAAATTTCAGAGTCTTCAATATAGGCTGGCAAATGTATAAAAGAAACCACATACTCCCTTGTTTTCAGTTGTCGAATCTCACACAGTTTTCCTTTTATCATCAGTCCTTTCTCCAATCCATTGCACGCATCCCTGTTAATCAATGTGATTTCATATTCTTTTCCTTGCCTGGGTCTGACTGCTAGAATCTTTCCTCCTCCGATCCTGTCGTTCGCAGCTTTTATAATATCCATCTCTATGATCTGTCATGTCAACAATCACTGTAGCCTCTTTAGAATAATTCCTCTTGTTATAATCCAATTATCTTTTTCCCTGTCGTTGTCTTGTATCCGTTTCTTTGTCAGTTACCACTTGTCTTTCTCCTGCCATATCCATGTCTTTGCCTTGTAATTCATCCATTTTCAAAAATAAGAAAAGAAAAATACTCCCCAGACAGCAAACTGCTACTGGGAAGTGTCAAAACTCTAACAAAAAAAAACCCAATAAAACTCAAAATATCTTTACTTACAAAATAAACAAAACACAAAAAAAATTGTGTGAGCCTGTCTCACCAACTTCCTACTACAAACTGCCACGTCACTTCCTGTGTAGCTCAATGTCGCCCCCAGGGTGGTATGGCCTTAAGCGAGGATTGCTGCAAAAACGGGCTTTTTAAAGATCAGCCACCTCAAAGGCCAGTGTATTATGGTGCTTTTCCACTGCGTGGTACGACTCGGCTCGGCACGGTTCAGAACGGCACGGCTCAGTTTATCTCTGTCGCAAAGCATATAATGAACTTAACTGCCAGTAAAACATTAAAATGCATTTTCTGTGTATTACAGATCTTCCACATTTCGCAAAAAAGTCGCCGCAACAGACCATCTGTTTGGACATTTAACCGGGCTTCAGAGTGGTGGAATGTGATTGTTCCTGGTTTTACAAACACTTAGTGGCTGGAGAACTTTAGAATGTCCCAAGAAACATTCATCCACTTATGCAACAAACTGCGTCCAGCGATGGAGAGACGGGAAACAAATGTCCGTGTGTGTGTACTTCTAAAGAAAAGAATAGCCATCGCACTGTGGAAACTTGCAATCGGCGCTGAGTACAGAAGTGTTGGACAGCTCTTTAGTGTAAGCATAACAACTGTGTGTCGGTGTGTTCAGGAGTTCTGTGCAGCAGCAAAAACCCTGTTGGTACCAGAGCAAATTCGTTATCCAGATCAGGAAAAGTTGAAAGAAATAGCTGCCTACATTGAGAACAGGTGGGGGCTCCCACACTGTATTGGTGCTATTGATGGATCACACATCCCCATCATAGCACCAGAGGAATATCACTGTGACTATTTCAACCGTAAAGGCTGGCACTCCATCATCCTTCAAGGTGTTGTGGATGGAAAGGGACTTTTTTGGAATGTTTTCACAGGACTGCCTGGAAGCCTGCATGATGCTCGGATTTTGAGACTGTCAACACTGTGGAAACCACATACCAGCTAACACCAGAAACATAGGTAGGGTGACTGCTGGCTACTACATCCTGGGAGACTCTGCCTATCCCTTGCAGAACTGGCTCTTAAAACCATTCATTGACACTGGACACCTGACAGCAGAACAGCAGGCCTACAACATGAAAATCTGCAGAGCAAGAGATGAAAATGCCTTTGGTCAATTAAAAGGAAGGCGATGCCTTATGAAAAGAAATTACTGTGCTGTCAACCTTGTGAAGTCCATGGTGCTGACATGTTGTGCTCTACATAACCTTTGTGAGAGTCATGGAGAGGCCTATGAGAATGCTTGGGATTTACCCCCAGCAGCAGAGACTGTGGTGGCAGTGCCACAGGCTGTAGAGGAGGAGGGCAGGGATGTTCGTGTAGGTCTGATGCGTTACTTGAATAGTTAACTATTCATGTAGCCTGTTCTGTAAAGTGAATTACAATTTCATATATATATATATATATATATATGAATAGTGAACACTATTTCAAATTTTAAATATATCCCTTGTTTTTTTTTATTTGTCTTGGTTTGTTTCATTATGGCATTAATCATTTGTCTTTATCAAGAGGTACATTACCTGCTCATAGAATATTAAATCTTTAATATAGTCAGGAGGTACACTTATTTGATCAGATTAGTTTTTATTGAAGCAAAACAGTGTTACAAAGGTAAAAATGTAAACAGAAAACATACTCTAAAAATATATAAAATATAAAAATAAGTGCAAAAAGTATATACATAAGGAAAAAAGTAAGTTTAAATTACAATAAAAAGAGAGCAAACTTTAAACGATGTGTAAGTGTACCTTGGGCAAGAACTGTAAACAATTGGCTGATATACATAAAATAATTTAAAATGTAAACAGCAAACTTTAATGTGCACATGTATGTAGTGCAAAACGGATATACAAAAGACATAAATACAACAAAAACAAATTAAGGAAATAGAACAAACTATTAACAGTGTGCAGACATGTAGTGTGAACATTATCAAAGTACAAAAAACACTGACCAAAACACAATAAATGCCTATGGAGAGAGTTCTATTCCCGTCGGCCACTCATTGCCTGGACAAGCAACCCCATAACGTTGAGGAATGCTTGATTGAAAGCAGCCATTTGAGAGTGTTCCTCTGCCCTCAAGGATGCTTCCTGCTCCCTCGCTTGTCTGGCCTCTTCAAGTGGCACTCCCTCTGGGCACGGTTCAGCTCCTGTTGCTGAATGTCTGCCACCTGCATCTCTCTTAACGCCGCAAGATGTTCCTGATGGTGAAAATAAAGTTAGAAATGGAAGTAATTCTTTTTAAATGAAGTTTTTTTTTTTTTTTTTACTGTGATTTTGAATAAATTAATTTATGAAAGAACTGTACAGTAACATCCTTAAATGATCTACCTTATCACTTTTGCAGTAGCTACCAATAATGTATTTATGGTAAGCAACAGGAATTCATGACACACGTTATATAATGATATATATCCTATATTGTGATATCCTATATGTACATATTATGATATATGAAATATATCAAATTTGTTTTATACCTGTGACCACACGCTGTGGTGTCGTCGTGCAGCTGGAGGCTGATGGTGTTATGGTGGAGACGCTGCTAGCACCGGTTGGGAAGAGTCATCGTCGTTGCATGGAGAAAGTGCAAGTGAATCGATCGTGGACAATGAGTCTGAAACGCAAAGTGTGTATAATTAGTTGGGAATGCACAAATTACTGCAACACAAAAAGTAAAACAGCAACAACAACTCCTGAACATCATGAACAATAGCACTACCACTAACTGTTAGCTACTAGGACGTTGAGCTTCATTACGCCATGATTTTACAGTGAAATTGAAAAATAAAATAGGAATCGAAGGTAAATAAAATCAGTAAAGTTAAGCTTTCAAGCGTTATATTTAACATTTAACAGTTAACATAACACAAAGTGGAAAAGCGCCATTAGATAAGGAGTGAATAGAAACCAAAATCTTACAGTATTCCAATATTCTCGTGTCATTCCGTGTTAGCATTTTTTAAAACCTGTCAACTTGTCTATTAATACTAAAATAATTATACAAAGTCTGTATAGGTCCCTCCAACTTTTTTCTAAAAAATCTCCACATATTAATATTGCAACTTTTTTCTCTTATGACATTACGTCTACACCATATCGCATATCTTGCTATGGATAAAATGAAATTGACTATAAACATTTCTTTCCATTTCCTTTTATTCCATTCCATTTGACTTTCAATTTTTTTCTCCCAAAAATACTTCAATAAACATTTTAAATTTCCTCACAAAATCTTCTAGTTCAGAACAAAATAAAAACAAATGTAAAAGACCTTCATCTTCATTTTCACATACATCACATCTTGCATTTTGTTCAATTCCCATTTTACATAATCTCATTTTTGTATATATTACATTGTGTCTTAAAAGAACATTAAAATTCTCAATCACTGGATCCATATAACTTATAAATATTTTCAGATTCTGTCACTGGAAATAATCTATTCCAAAAACCATTTGCTATTGGTTTAGCAAAAAAACATTTTTCTAAAGTATTTATAAATCATTTTTAAAGAACATGATTAAATAGACACTTCATTCCCACTTTCTTTTAAGAGCACTTCAACCTTTCCCTCTCCTTTTTTGCTATTCTTTCTATCCATTCATTAGGAATTGTTCTTTTTATTTTGTCAAATTGTTGCTTTACAGTACTCTTATCAACCTCTTCTCCGAATTCTTCAATTTCATCTACTATGCCTTGCAGTGGTATAAAACCTTCTTTAACCTCATATAAAACATCTTTGACTTTATTTATTCCTGCTTTAATCCATTTCTTAAAATATATATAATTATTTTCATATACAATATTTGAATTTAAAAATAATGGTTGATTCAAAAGCTCCTCCATCCCTTCTTGTTTATACACAACTGTCAGTAAAAATTCTTTCCACGCTCTTAAAACTTCTTTATACAATTCTGGTACACCATTAAACATATTTTCTTTCAATTTCATCCATATAATGTCATTTCCCATGTTTAAACCACCACACCTATTTAAAAAATATTTCATACCATCCTTCCATTCTTGTCTATTTCCTTTATTCAGAAATTTCTTCATAATTTTAACCCTTAGACTCTTCATTCTTATATCTGGATCTAACAAACCTAAACATCCCTCCTCAATTGGGCCTATCATTGTATCAGAAGTAATCTTTGCTGGTTTTCCCTCCCATATAAAATTTAAAATTCAGACCTCTAATGCATACCACATTTTTGAAAGCATCAGAGCATTTACAATCAAAATCTTCCCTCTTAATTTCAACATTCTTTGTCTCCAGAAGGTCAATCTTCTCTCCATTCCTCCTATGATTTCATCCCATATTAAATCTCTAGTTTTCTTTAATCTGGCAAAGGCTTTGCTGTTCCTTTTCTCATCATGACAGTCTTATCTATGTTTATTTTTGCTCCTGAACCCTTACAATATTTTTGTATTTTATTCATTGCTCTCTTAACACTATCTATATCAGGGCTCCTCAAATCTGGACCTCGAGATCCACTTTCCTGCAGAGTTTAGCTGTAACCCTAATCAAACACACCTGAACATGCTAATCAATGTCTTCAGGATCATTAGAAAATCACAGACAGGTGAGTTTGATCAGGGTTGGAGCTAAACTGTGGATTGGACCTCCAGGGTAAGATTAGAGGAACCCTGATCTATATCCTTTAAAATTAAAGTTGTGTCATCAGCATATTTATATATATTTTTTTCTTTTTCTATTCCTCCAAAACCTATTCCTTTAATATTTTCATCTTCCCCAACCACTGATCCCAGAGGTTCAGCTACTATACTATACAATAATGAAGATAAAGGACACCCTTGTTTTATTGATCTTGTTATACTAAAAACATCAGTTAAAAACCCATTACACTTTATAAAACTGATTGCACCTTTGTATAAAACTCTTATCCATCTTATAAAATTATTCCCAAAACCAAAATGTTCTAAAAGTTCAAATAAATAATCATGTTCTACCCTATCAAATGCTTTTTCCAAATCTAAACTAATTATGTATGCCTCTTTTTTTATTTTCTATCATATAACTTATTTTGTCTCTTATATTACTTACTGTATCTGTAATTTCTCCCCCTATGATTGAATAAACTTGATTTGTTGTTATTATTTCTGGTAAAACCTTCTTTAATCGATTTGCCAACATTTTGGGCTAAAATTTTAAAATCTGTATTTAACATTGATATAGGTCTATAGTTCTTTAAATCTGCTGAATCACCTCTTTTAAAAAAATCATTCCTACTCTCATCACTTGACTTGCTTGCCCTCTATCATATATTTCCTCATATACTTCTTTTAAGATGGGGGATAACATATCCTTTACTTTATAAAATTCACTAGTCAAGCCATCTGCTCCAGGACTTTTCCCATTATTCAACTGTACTATTGCTGTCTCTGTTTCTTCCTCTAAGAAATTGTTATCACACATTTCTTTATCCTCTTTAACTACTTTTGTTTTAACCTTCTTTAATAAAAACTGCTTTTCATTCTCTTTTGTCCCTTCACTTATAAATAGATCTGCAAAAAAATTATCTTACACTCTGCAAAATCTCTTTAGTCTCTTTTACTCGTCTCCCATCCTTTTTTAATACTTCTTTTATTGTATCAGCCTTTTGTCTACTTTCCTCTAAATTAAAAAATAATTTTGTACACCTTTCTCCTTCCATCACATTCTTTGCCCTCATGGGCGGTGCTAGGGAGGGGCTAGCAGGTGCTATGGTCTTTCCCCCAAGAAAGACCATAGCACCCCCAAATATTTTTTTCTGGAAGCAATTTTATACAGCCTATATTGTAATAAATAAATAAATAATTTAAAACAACAAATAAAATAAAAACATTTTACTCATTACGTATGCGTATCATATATGTGATGTGACGTGTCACGTGAATTAGCTACGCTGTCGCGCTTTTTATTTTGTATTAGCATTTCAGAAAAAAATAAAAAATAAAATGGAGTGGTTCCTTCTGCCAAGTAAGCGATCTCATAATTGTAATTTAATTCCGAGTGAAAATGAGAACATAAACGTACCTTTGCCCGAGGTTGAGAACGTTTCAGATGTTGATTCTGAAACGGAGGAGTCTGCTGACACGTTTGCCGCAGATGCAGAGACGGAAGCTAGTACAACTTCAAGTTCCATTCAAATTAGCAACACAAGGTCAAGTGTTAAGGGGCCTATGGATTTAAGCCAGAAACTAGATGAAGGAACAAGACGCCCTATCCGTAAATACCCAGCCCAGATGTTTGGAAACCAGCAAAGAAGCTTCCAGTCTAGATGGTTTGACCAGTTTGACTGGCTGGAGTATTCTGTTGATAAGGACGCAGCATTTTGCTTTTCATGCAGACATTTTGCAGCTGCGGTTGGCCATGCTTTCTGTCTAGAGCCAGCCTTCACAATTTCTGGATTCCAGAACTGGCGTAAAGCACAGCAGAGTTTTAAAGCACACGATATTAGTGCTGCACACAAATTTTCTATGGAGGCATGGTGTGAATTTAAACAGAGAATGCAAGATGGCTTGAAAATACTGAACATTATTGATAAAGGACATTCTAAAGTGGTTGAAGAAAATCGGCATTATATGAAGGCTGTGGTGGAGAGTTTGCTTTACACGGCATGTCAGGGCCTTGTTCAGCGTGGTCACAGATGAGCAATCAGCGAACAGGCGAAACTTTGTCGAACTCCTCAATGTCATCAGCATGTTTGACCAAACCGTTGCTAAAAAGATAGCTGACAATCCGTCAAATGCAAAATATACTGACCACGAAGTGCAAATGAGATAATCACTATTATGGCTGATATGGTAAGGGAGCAGATTAACGATGAACTAAGGGATGCTGGTTATTTTGCGTTAATTGTAGATGAGAGTAAAGACATCAGTAAAAAAGAATAAATTTCGGTAGTGGTTCGCTACCTACATGCGGGGAATGTTATGGAGGAGTTCTTAAACTTTACGCCAGCTGATGGATTGGATGCGGATTCACTTCTACAGTGTATTAAAAGAACTCTGTCAATGCAACATTGATGTCGGCGCCTGCATCGGGCAATGCTATGACGGAGCGGTGGTGATGTCGGGGTGTAACAACAGGGTGCAGGAAAAGTTCAGAAAAGAGGTGCCTCACGCATTATATGTACACTGTCATGCACATAGACTTAATCTTACTCTAGTGGACTGTGTACGAAATATCCAGCCTGCTTCTGAGTTTTTTGAGATTGTGCAAATGCTCTACAATTTTTTTCTGGGTCAGTGGTCCATGACCTTTTCAAGAAAAAGCAAAAGGAGCTTGAACCTTCTGAACAACCAGCCGAGTTGAAGAAACTTAGTGAAACACGTTGGGCATGTCAGCACTCTGCGTTGTGGGCAATTAAAAAAATCACTCTGCGCCATTCTGGCCACTTTGCAGGATATTCAGGTACAAACGAATGCGAGGCGAAAAACAGATGCAAGGGCAATGCAGGGGCTTATCGACCAACAGTTTGTTTTGCATCTCGTTTTATTTGAGGACATTTTCCGGGTCACCAAATTTGCTTCAGACCAGCTCCAGTCACCCAATCTGGACATTTCATCAGCAAGTGATTTGATCCAATCTGTCGTCACAGCACTATCCGAAAAACGTTCAGAGGAATACTGGAGCGACCTACAAAACCGTGCAAATTAACTGTGTGGCAAGGTTGGCCTAGCATCGGGGAGCACACAACCACAAAGGAGAGATGCCCGACAAAGCCAGCGACTGAATAACTTTATCATTGAGGCTCCTATACACCGCGGTCACAGCTCTGATGATGATCTGCGCACCGACTGCTTTTATCAAGTTGTTTACAGGCTGGTCAGTGAGTTGAAGAGATGCTTCTCTAAAGATGCCGACGATGTGTTGACGGGGGTCTCAGCCCTCAGGCCACAACACAAGTCATTCTTAGACAAGAAGTGTATATTGCCCATGGCACAGTTTTACGGTCTCACTGAAGAAACTTTAAACACAGAGATGCACCAAGTCCGGCGTCTGCTTGAAAGAAAAACAAACCAAGGACACTCGATTAAAAACACTTCTGAATTGCTGTTACTTATGGAGCCATATAAAGATGCATTTATGGAAATGCACAAACTCATCTTGATATCTCTGACACTTCCTGTGACATCTGTGTCATGTGAGAGATCTTTCTCTTGTCTCCGACGCTTGAAAACATATCTGAGAAGCAACTGTGGGGATGCCCGGAACAGCGACTTGGCACTCTTGGCCATCAATACACGAAGAGCGAAGGCTTTGGATGTTCAGCGCATCATTGATGCGTTTGCCGTCAACCACAACAACCGTCGAATTGTCCTAGTTTGAGATTGTAAATAGTAAGTGATCGTTGGCAAAGCTTTTTTGATTTTTTTCTGCAGTTCTATGGGTGCATTTTGGTGCCATATTGCCCTTGACTGAAATTCTGAAATGTTGTTCAATGAATGTCAATACGCAAAATCTTCAAGAATATTTGATTGAATACTTAATATTGTGCTTGTTTAATTTAATAAAATAAAATCTTAAAGGGATAGTTCACCCAAAAATGAAAATTAGCCAAAGATTTACTCACCCTCAGGTCATCCTCGGCGTGTCTGACATTCCTCTTTCAGATGAACACATTATATCCACGTTATATCCAACATTGTCCTGTCTGTTAAAATCTGTATAATTGCAGTGAATGGTGCCCCTGTTTCTGAATCCGAAAAAAAAGTACCCATCCATCGCAAAACTACTCCACACGGCTCCGGGGTGTTAATAAAGGACTTCTGAAGCGAAACGATGCTTTAGTTTAAGAAAAATGTCGATTCTTAAAACTTTATAAACCGTTTAGTCCAGCTTCCCGTCTCTCAAGCAGGCGCGCTCCCGACAAGGTGGTTGAGCGTATGACGTAGGCGCCGTGAAAGGAGCAACGTAAACTCCGGGGAGAAGCGCGTAGTCTCGCGAGAAACTTTTTGTTTACCTCACAGGTAAAGCATTTGAACAGGTATATTGTATCTGTTTTAAAATGGTGCGTTTGTGTCAATACCCAGGATGTTTCAATAAGGCTAAATGTTTAAGATTACATGCACCTGTATCAAAGGAAGGTGGACCATTAACATTTCACAAATTACCTGTAAATGATCCTGAGCGACTGAAGCTATGGCTGCTCGCTATTCGTTGGGATGTAAATACTCCCATTGAAAAACTTCATGGATGCAGGCTTTGCAGTGAACATTTCAGCGCCGATGATTACGAGCCAGAGAAGGGAAAGTCAAAACGTCTTCTGAAATCATCCGCTGTGCCTGGCCCCGCGCTGTTGTTTCAGCCAAATGAGGTAAATTATATATTCCACTTTACTGTAATATGATTGTTATATAAAACTGTAAGTTATCGGGCGTGTAACTGATGTTAAGTTACTATTTTAGAATTATGTTTAATCTGTACACGCAATGTAACAATTACAATTTTATGGTGGATTATTATAGGACACAAAGGATGCTGTTCAGGCTCAGCCAAGTCCAGCAACAGACGTACACGAGGACACAGATTTACAGGGGGCGTCAGCCTTTTTTACGGATGTGCCACAGTCAACTCCAGTTAAAACAAGCAACATTGAGCAAAGTGAGGGAACTGACACAGGACTCCTGCTGACACTTCTGAGTCCAGAACCAGCTGCCAGTACGGTCCTATCAATCAGTAAGTAATCATATGTGTTTTGTCATTCATTACTTTGGCCTGTGTTTGTAATGCTTGTAGGATTTCATTTTTAATAATAAATCACATCATGGCAGTGTCATGTAGGATAAGCCAGCACAGAGTCCAACACAGTCTGAAGAAAATGACCTTGACATCAGTATGCTTTCGTTAGAATGTCCTTCAGACAAGGACACAAGTTTTGTCCCAACAAGCTCTACCTCTACATCAACTCCAACTTCTGCGGAAGAGAGAGAAGGTGAGATGTGGAAAGAAAGAAAATGGATCGTGAATGAGTCCAATCTGAAGGAGCTGTTAAAAAGATGTCAGGAATGTGGAGCCATAATCACCACAACCCAAGAAATATCCTCGGGGAGTCTCATCCAAGTGCGGTGGGAATGTGAAAAAAGACATCAGGGTCACTGGAAGTCTTGTGCAGATGTTCGGGGAATGGCGTTAAACAATCTGCTTGTAGCAGCAAGTGTTCTTTTCACTGGAGCCATATATACCGACATTGCTGAATGGGCTGCATTAATAAACTTACAGGTGCCAAAGAAAACAACATTTTACACAATGCAGTCATCGTACCTCATTCCTGTTGTTGATGCTGCATACACAGAGAAACAGGCAGCCATTATAGATGACTTACACATTCAGAATGCACACCAGAAGGGACTACATTTATCGGGGGATGGGAGATCAGACATGTAATTTAATTAGCTTTATTAAAAATGTTATACTACAAATGAAACACTAAAGTTAACGTTTTTTGTATGCCTTATGTTCTACAGCCCTGGATTTTCTGCAAAGTACAACACGTACAGTCTTATGGATGACGATTCAGATAAAATTGTTCACTTTGAGTTGGTGCAGGTGAGTTAGATGCTGATAATGTAAATGTCGTATTAATGTTTTCGCAATAAAAAGTCAATCTTGCAACATTGTAACTAGTAAAAATGTGATAATTGCATGTTAAATGCATATTCAATATGCAGTTAATTTGATTTACTTTTACCTTTCAGAAAACATGACAAAAAAGGTTAAATGTGTTTGAGCATTATTTGAGAAATATGTTTTTATGTCTCTCTTATATCTGTAGGTAACAGAAGCATCTAGCTCTGTGGCTATGGAACCCATTGGTCTAAAAAGAGGCCTAAGCAAAATCCTGGAGAAAGGAATAAAAGTCGATGTGCTGACCACAGATAGATCACCATCTATCCGAAATATAATGCGGGTTGATTATCCATTTGTACAACATGAGTTTGACATTTGGCATGTAGCAAAGCGTTGGCAATTGTCTCATGAGTAATTAATTTATAAACATGATTTACCAATTTTCTTATGTGTCAGGAACATATTATCATTCCAAAAAGTGAACGGTGCGTATACGTCGCCACAACGTAACTTTGTGACGTCGCCAGTTCAGAATCATGCGACGCCGTGGCAACGCTATGGATCAATAGTTGTGTGCTGGTAATCAGCTGGTAATTTGTTTATAATTATTTATTTTCTATGGGAGGACATGCAGTAGTTTAAACTAATTTATGTCCTCATATGCCCAAACTAATTTAAAGGCTTTTTCAACTGCTGTGAATGATGAATAGACTCAAAATGAATTCAGTTCATTTATTTTGAAAAACACACAAATACGAACAGTAAAATACACCCAAATTATTAATAAAAACATAGGATATACAGCGAAATATGAATGAAAGCATTCAGGACGTTCTGTGCTCAGCATCATTATAAACAGATATGCTAGCATAATATTTGCTAGCAGACATTTCAGATAATTAAGGAAAGATACCATAATCACAGAGGTATTGATATTAACAAAAGGGTAACACTTTACAACAAGGTTCATTAGTTAACAACATTAGTAAACATGAACTAAGAATGAACAATACTTCTACAGCATTTATTAATCTTAGTTAATGTTAATTTCAGCATTTACTAATGCATTATTAAAATCACAAGTTGTGTTTGTTAACATTACTGCACTGTGAACATGAATAAACAATGAACAACTGTATTTTCATTAACTAACATTAACAAAGATTAATAAATAGTGTAATAAATGCATTGTTCATTGTTTGTTCATGTTAGTTAATACATTAACTAATGTTAACAAATGACACCTTATTGTAAAGTGTTACCAACAAAAGTAGACTGTATAAACATCATTTTTCAAAACAATAAATCTTTAAAATATTGAAAATGTTTATAAAACATAACAATGACCAATTATAGCCACATTAGAACATATTTCACCCAAAAATGTAAATTATGTCATTAATTACTTACCCTCATGTCGCTCCAAACCCATAAGACCCTTTTGTGCAGAACACAAATGAAGATATTTTTAACAGATGCCATGTGTACGCATAAAAGAATTCATAGAATTCTTGCACTCTCTCCAAAATCTCTACATAATCTTTTGTTGTCTTGCCCTCTTTTGTATTTATTTCACTTATATATGTTCTACTTTGTCTGCTTTTCTCTAGCCCTAAAAAATACCCTGTACATTTCTCACCTTCTAATGCATATTTTGCTTTGCTGCTTAAAATTGCTCCTCTGCATTTCTCCCTCTCATACTTCTCTAGTGCCATCTTAACCTCTAGATATGTTTCCATACTATATCCTTCTTCATCTTCTGCCTTAACTAATTCTTCTCTCAGTCTTTCCCTCAACAACCTTTCTTCCTTCTTCATCTTTTCTCTTCTTTTCTTACTATATTTTATACTAATTAACTTGATTTGGTCTTTCATTTTCTCCCATCTCTCTCCTATTCCATCATCTAATCTACCATCTCTTTTATACTCCTCTATCTCCTTATATTCTCTATTTAATAAATCCTTCATCTGTAACTCATATTCTTCCTCTTCAATATACCCTGCATTCAATATCCACATCCCTCCTCCTACCTCCTCATTCCCTATCTTAATTCTGAACCTAACACTATCATGATCGCTTAAACTATTTTCTTGATGTCTTATCCCATCTATATATCTAATTGTATCCTCCTTAACTAACACTAAATCTATTCTACTCTGCTTTAATATACCTTCCTTTAACTGCCTCCTAGTAAACTCTCTTTTTTCCGGATTTTCATACCTCCACACATCCATCAGCCTCCATTAGCATTCCCCTCGATTTCTCCCATCTAAATTTGACCCCCTTGCCAACATCTAATCTACTGCATTTTATATTGAAATCTCCAACTATAATGGATTTTCCAACAACTAACCCTTTTAATTCTTCTAAAACTTCCCTCCTGTCCGATTCTATGTTTGGAACGTATATATTTATTAATCTAAAATCCATTTCCCTATATATAAATTCAACTACCAATATCCTTCCTCTGTGATCTTTATACACTTCTCTTATATTTCCAACACTATCCTTTTTAATCAATATTGCCACACCTCTCGCATTTTTTGCTCCATTATTGTAATATATATCCCCTCTCCACTCTTCTCTCATCTCCCTTACCTTATCCTCTTCCCAATTTGTCTCCTGTATACAAATTATATCACTCCTATATGTAAATAGTAACTCTTTCATCTTGCTTTTATTCCTTAACCCATTTATATTTATTGAAGTTACAGTGGCCATGAGAGTAACCAAAAAACAAAACAAAAAAAAATACACATACATATATAAAACATTTAAACCGATATCACGTACCCGACCGTAGTTCCTTAATCTGTTCAGCCTGTTCTCTGCCCATCTCAGACTTCCTCTTTGCACTCAGTCTTTTAATCTTTGTTTTAAGTCCTTCTCCTTTTCCTCTGCCTCTCTTTTTTCCACCTCCACTTTCCATCACTTCCACCAGAACAGTCTCTTTCTTTTCCTCTTCTTTATCTCTTTCCTCCCCATCATTTTCTCCTTTCTCTTCCTCACTTCCCTCCGAATGCTCCATCTCCTCCTGCCCATCATCATCTTCACTAATACTTTCAGCTCTGTCCCGCCACTCCATCTTGTTTCTTGTTTTACCATCCTCAGCTCCATCTTTCCTTCCCTCACTCTCACCACCGGTTATTTCTTTCCCTTGCTCCTCTGTCAGAACGCTATTCCTTCTTTCACCCACTTCATGTCCTTCCACCCGGTCACTCTCTCGTCCCATCCATCCTTCGCAGTCTCTTGCATAATGTCCTCCTCCACCACACTTGAAACACTTTAATTCAGGGCACTCTCTGAATATGTGTCCTGGTTTGATGCAAAGTCTGCAAACCCGCACTTGTCTATCATGGATAACACGAAAATATTCTGTTCCTCTCAGAGTCTCAAATTTCGTGGAGTATGGGAGTGAACATACCTGCTCTGTAAAGCGAACTTTTAAGAACCGTGTTCCATCAGCTGTATCCGTTCCAGGCCAAACCCGACGCTTTATTGGTGAAAGTGGTTTTACTCCCCACTCTTGCAGTTTGCAGAGTATCTTCTCATCCTCCAAGTACACCGGCAAATTGATGAAAGACACAACCATATCATTGTTTATAATATCCCTGGCGTGCACCATTGCTCCTTGTATTCTCACTCCATCCATTAACTTCCCTTTGGCCTCTTCATGCTTCATTGTGAGTTCATAAATCCTTTCACCTCTCACTCTGCAGCCGATCACCTCTCCACACTCCTTTTTTACTCCCTTCAATAAATCCATCATGGAAATCTTTTCGGCTCCCTCCACCTCCACCTCCACCTCCACAGTCAGCTCTTTGCTGTACTTCTGTCTTGATCCTTCTTGCATTCCTCTGCTGTTTTCCTCTCTCTCTTTCTGTAGATCTCTTATAACTTTGCGTGCCTCCTGTTGTTTTTGGATCATTCTTTCCTTTTCTTCTCCTCTTCTTTGCTCTCTCTCTTCATTCTTGCCATTAAAACTTTTCCTCATCACTGTTTGTTCTGTTTCTTTATCTGCAGCCATAGTGTGCATCAGCAGCATACTTCAAACAAAAGAAGTCCAAAAAGTCCCCCAGACAGCCTAAGCTGTTGGGGGAAGTTATCAGAGTTAACTCTGACTTTCCAGCAACTGATTTCCCAGCAAATCCAAAATCGAAAAACAAAACACTTCAAAACAAGAGATAAAATAAAGCAAATAGGATTCAGAGAGCCTCTCCCTCTATACTGCAAACGTATCACTTCCTGCAAGCCCTCTAGCGCTCCCAGGGTGGTATGGCTGTAAGCAAAGATTGCAGCAAAGATTGCAGCAAAAAGCGGGCTCTTTAAAGATCAGCCAGACTTAAGTACATTCTATAAGATAAGTAGTGAAGAAAACCCAAAAGCTTACAGCACCTGGTATTCCCAGGCAGTCTCCCATCCAAGTACTAACCAGGCCCAACCCTGCTTAGCTTCCGAGATCAGACGAGATCTGGCACACCCAGGGTGGTATGGCCGTAAGCAAAGATTACAGCAAAAAGCGGGCTCTTTAAAGATCAGCCAGACTAAAGGCCATTCTATAAGATAAGTAGTGAAGAAAACCCAAAAGCTTACAGCACCTGGTATTCCCAGGCGGTCTCCCATCCAAGTACTAACCAGGCCCAACCCTGCTTAGCTTCCGAGATCAGACGAGATCGGGCGCACGCAGGGTGGTATGGCCGTAAGCAAAGATTGCAGCAAAAAGCGGGCTCTTTAAAGATCAGCCAGACTAAAGGCCATTCTATAAAATAAGTAGTGAAGAAAACCCAAAAGCTTACAGCACCTGGTATTCCCAGGCGGTCTCCCATCCAAGTACTAACCAGGCCCAACCCTGCTTAGCTTCCGAGAACAGATGAGATCGGGCGCACCCAGGGTGGTATGGCCGTAAGCAAAGATTGCAGCAAAAAGCGGGCTCTTTAAAGATCAGCCAGACTAAATTTATAAACATGATTTACCAATTTTCTTATGTGTCAGGAACATATTATCTGTGCTCGTTTCTGCTCCAAATGTAGATCCAGTATTTAAGTATTTAAATTGTTGTTAATTGCTGTTTTGATTGTGTCAAAGTTCCATGATTAATGTTAAAATTTTAAAAAAGTGGGGAAAAAATTATTCACTTCAAGTTTATCTCCTGTTTTATCAGGGCTATTGAAGAAATTGCTGTCCTTGTCAAGATACAAGGACAATAGAGATCTCCAGCCCTGGATCAAGTGCATATGCAACCACCTGTGGTATTCCTGTTCAAGTTGTGGAGGTGACCCTGATGTAAGTTTTACATTTTGCACTGATTAATGATGAAGTTGGAGGGTAAATTAAAATTGACTTACCGATTTAAATTGTAATTACTTATTTATTATATTTCATTTTTCATTAGGACTTGATCTGGAAATGGAAGTCAATACTTCATCACATTTGTGGAGAACATAGCTGGACTCAGGATGGTATACAGCACAGATGTCTACATAGCGACCTCACTCCTGACCAACAGAGACACAAGATGTGGCTTAAAAAAGTCTCGTGCGTACCATACCCTGCAGACACTTGTCTTGGACAAAGGTCTCTTGAAGGACCTGCGCCAGATGTCCGTGTTTAAGCATACAGGTATGTTAAAACAACAGCAGTGTGTTTATATGTGGCAAGTGATATTTGTGTAACACCTGACTAAATATGTGTATTTTACAGGCACGCTTTAAGTTTTCCATTCTGTGCTACTCAAGTACTGTCAGAAGAACGTGCATTTCCATTATTCATCAATGTTAGCCCGTACGCAACTGGCCATACTGGACCACAATGAAAATGTACTGTACATCATAAACAGGCCACAACCAGTGGTGGTAAGTGAACAGCAATACCACAGCAAATGTTTCACACTACACATAAATCCTAATTATGAAATGTAAACATAAGTTTATATATATTTTTAACTATGTGCAAGTAGTGGTGTCAGTAGATAAATGGATAGTTTGCCCAAAATTGTCATTATTTACTTTGCCCTCAGTTTGTTGCAAACCTACATAAATTTATTTGTTAGACTGAACACAAGACAATACAATTTTAAAAATGTGGGAAAACAATGGGTCACCGTGTACTTTTGTATTTTTTCATTCAGCTACTATATAAGCCAACAGTGGCCCTGAATGTCTTCAGAATATCTTTATTTTAGTTCAGCATAACAAATAAAATTGATACGGCTTTGAACAACCTTACAAAGAATAAATGTTGACAGACTCTTGATTCTCCAGTAAACTATCACTATAGATTAAAACTATAACTATAGATTAGTAATAAATTGTACTGTAATGAGAGTGCTTTATTTTTTTTGTAGGTGTACCTCGGTACAACATTGTGTTTCCAAAACATTCCAAAGAGTGGGTTGCCAGGAAACTCTTCGAACCCACTACACAAACATTCAGAGATGATCTGGTTCAGAAAGTTCTGGAACGCCGGATGGACCCACAAATAGTTTTTAAGGAACGGTCATCCCATGTAACAGCTCCGAGTCTTCCTGAAAATATTGCACTGAAACCCAAACCTGACAAAGAAGAAGCTATATTAAAGCACCAGTCCAGGTTTAGCAAGTAAACCTTGTATACATGTCAGAGGTTTTTGTACATGTAATCCTGTGTCTTGGTAGGACTTTTATCAAAATATGATCCTATCTACTCTGTAAGTGTCAAACTTATTTCAGTCTTTACCAATTTTTTGGACTTTACTTTTCTATTTTGCATACACTTTGTTGTGGTTTTAATGTTTTAATGTTACTATTTTTTAATATTTCACTGTTTAACTGTGTCATGTACATGTCACGTCCTCTGTCGTGTGTGTCATGTGTTCCCGCCTCTTGTGTTCCATATTTGGTCTTGTTCCTGTCGTTGTTAAGTGTGATTATTAGTTAAGTGTTGTCCAGCCGTGTTTTGGTATTTATCAGTAATTGTCATGTGTATTTAGTTCCTGCCTGTTTAGTTAGATTTCGTCTGGTCTACTCGTTATTCCCCGGTGTTCCTGTCTGTGTGAACCTTGCCTTGTCTTGCCCTGTCCTCATGTCCTCATTAAAGACTGTTATTTTGAAGTTACTCCTCGTCTGCGTGTTCCTCGTTCCTCCCTGCTGTGTGCACCGTGACAGTACAAAGAAAGGCACCTAATTAAAAAAATTGCAACACTGCATAATGGTGACATTAGGTTATTTATTGAGCGGTGATGTGATGCATAAAATTTTTATATAACAATTATTAACATAAAACTACAAAAAAAAAAGTTGGTTAACGAAATGTTGCATTATATATGTTACTATATATATACTATATATATATATTATATAATATTACTACAATGTTAACATATACAAACTATTTATTTATAAAAGTAAGACAGTCTAATACTTAGCTTTGTACAGTCTAGATCATGGAAAAAGCATCATCTGCCTCTCTGAAGCCCACATAAGACCTGGACTGGGATGGGTATCTCACCCTTATGACGTGAACAACACAGGAGGGAAGAACCTTCCTGTTGCCTCTTCCTAGCTTTTCACCTTTTAACATCCATTCAAGCACAAGTCGGTATGCCACCAATCTGAGCTGACTGTAAAACAAATGCATATAGTGAATAACACTGTTGGGCCACACACACAACACTATATTATTTATATAAAAAAATACTTACTCCACAGACAGTGTACCACCAGGTCCTTCAGGCCTTGGTTGACGTCTCCAGTTTATACGAGGTAAGGAGAATACCACCTCGAGTACAGTTCGGCTCAACAAAGGCATAAATCCTTCGTGTTGTGTTAAATAGCGCTCAGTCCTCTCGTCGGCAGCATCAAGAAGATCCAAAGGTGGCATTTCAATTGCCCATTCATTGCAGCAAACACTCTCTACCTCTGTTGGCATTGCTTGGCATCTTCCGCAAGAGCACCACCACGTCTTCTGAACTCTCTTTCTACCTACATCTGTAGTTTGTGCCGCCACCGCTACAGCCTCCTCCATCTCGCGGAGTTCCCGGTCGGTAAACTCCGGTTCAAACAAATATGGCTGGGCAAAAAACTCAGTCTCCTCTTGCCTTATATCGAAATCCTCCGACATTTTTCACTAAGAATCTTCGTTTTGTAGTAATAGTTCGTGACAGGTGTTTTGTTTTCCTTTCTCTTCTGTGCTTCCGTGTTTGTCACTCTCTCCCCGGAGTTTACGTTGCTCCTTTCACAGCGCCTACATCATACACTCAACCGCCTTGTCGGGAGCGCGCCTGCTTGAGAGACGGGAAGCTGGACTAAACGGTTTATAAAGTTTTAAGAATCGTAATTTTTCTTAAACTAACGCATCGTTTCGCTTCAGAAGTCTTTTATTAACACCCCGGAGCCGTGTGGAGTAGTTTTGCGATGGATGGGTACTTTTTTTTCGGATTCAGAAACAGGGGCACCATTCACTGCAATTATACAGATTTTAACAGACAGGACAATGTTGGATATAACTCCGAATGTGTTCATCTGAAAGAGGACTGTCAGACACGCCGAGGATGACCTGAGGGTGAGTAAATCTTTGGCTAATTTTCATTTTTGGGTGAACTATCCCTTTAAGATTTTATTTTATTAAATTAAACAAGCACAATATTAAGTATTCAATCAAATATTCTTGAAGATTTTGCGTATTGACATTCATTGAACAACATTTCAGAATTTCAGTCAAGGGCAATATGGCACCAAAATGCACTGCAGTATTCAAAAAAGCTTTGCCAACGATCACTTACTATTTACAATCTCAAACTAGGACAATTCGACGGTTGTTGTGGTTAATAAAATAATGTTATATTAAAAATTGAGTAGCCAAGTTTTGCTCATATTTATTGATAGTAGACCTATTAAAAGTGTGTGTGTGTGTATATACAGTATATATATATATATATATAGATAGATAGATAGATAGATAGATAGATAGATATAGGCAAGGCAAGGCAAGTTTATTTATATAGCACATTTCATACACAATGGTAATTCAAAGTTCTTTACATAAAAGGAAGTGAAATAGTCATTAAAAATAATAAGAAATTAAAAATCAACAATAAAAACAAAGTGATTTAAAAATTGATTTTAAAAGAATGTAAAACATTTAAGAATAGAAAGTGATTATACATAGTGCAATCAGTTCGGACGTAGCACAGTGCTCATTCAACAAATGCACAGCTAAACAGATGAGTTTTGAGTCTGGATTTAAAAGTGGCTAATGTTTTAGCACATCTGATATCTTCTGGAAGCTGGTTCCAACTGCGGGCGGCATAATAGCTAAAAGCAGACTCCCCTTGTTTTGTGTGAACCCTTGGTATTTCTAACTGACTCGATCCTAATGATCTGAGTGGTCTGTTAGGTTTATATTCAGTGAGCATATCTCCAATGTATTTAGGTCCTAGGCCATTTAGAGATTTATAAACGAGTAAAAGTACTTTAAAATCAATCCTAAATGTAACTGGAAGCCAGTGTAAGGACCTGAGGACTGGTGTAATATGCTCAAATTTTCTGGTTCTAGTCAGAATCCTGGCAGCAGCGTTCTGGATGAGCTGCAGCTGTCTACTGGTCTTCTTTGAAGGCCGGTGAGGAGACCATTACAATAATCCACCCTGCTGGTGATAAAGGCATGAACCAGTTTCTCCAAGTCTTGACTGGAAACAAAACATCTAATTCTTGCAATGTTTTTGAGATGATAGTATGCTGATTTAGTTACTGCTTTGACATGACTACTAAAACTAAGGTCTGTCTTCAGAAACACCCCAAGATTTTTGACTTGGTTTTAGTTGATTGACCCTAGAGTCAAGGTATGCATTCACCTTGATAACTTCATCTTTGTTTCCAAATGCAATGACTTCAGTTTTCTCCTTATTTAACTGAAGAAAGTTCTGGGACATCCAACAGTTTATTTCATCAATGCATTGGCAGAGGGAGTCAATGGGGCTGTAGTCATTTGGAGATAAGGCTAGGTAAATCTGCGTATCATCAGCATAGCTGTGATAGGCAATTTGGTTCTTTCTCATTATTTGACTTAGTGGGAGCATATACAGGCTAAACAAGAGCGGTGCAAGAATTGAGCCTTGTGGGACTCCGCATGTCATGGACGTCCACTTAGACTTATGCTCTCCTATACTCCCATAATAACCTCTCCTTCTAAGTATGACCTGAACCATTTGAGTACCATCCCAGAAAGCCCGATCCAGTTTTCCAGTCTCTCTAGAAGTATGTTATGATCAACAGTGTCAAACGCAGCACTAAGATCTAGTAGTACCAGAACTGATATTTTGCCTGAATCAGAATTGAAGCGAATATCATTTATTATCTTAATGAGTGCTGTCTCTGTGCTATGATGTGCTCGGAAACCAGATTGAAAATTGTCCAGGTATCCATTTAAGTTTAAGTGGTTGTTCAGCTGATTAAAACTACCTTTTCAATAATCTTACCTATGAACGGAAGATTTGATATTGGTCTATAGTTGTTCAACATTGTATTATCAAGATTGCGCTTTTTCAGAAGGGGCTTAACAACTGCAGTTTTCAGGAGTTTGGAAAAGTCCCAGAAAGAAGTGAAGCGTTCACCACTTCTAAGAGATCTGCTTCCAACAGTTAAGCACACTTTTGAAAAAGATGTGGGAAGTGTGTCAAGATAGCAGGTTGATGATTCAAGGTGCTGTACTATTTCTTTCAAAATTTTGCAATCAATTGCTTCAAAACAGACATAGTCACTTCTTTTGAAATTGCAGTCGAATCTGTGTGACCTCTGCAAAAGTAGATATGCCAATCTCCTTTCTGATATTATTGATCTTCTCAGAAAAGAAGGAAGCAAACTCATTGCATTTACTGTCGGAGAGCATTTCACTGGGAATCTGACTTGGGGGTTTGTCAGTCTCTCCACAGTAGCAAAAGAGTGCGAGAGTTGTTTAAGTTACTGTTTATAAGGTTTGAGAAGAAGGTCTGTCTAGCTGTGGCTAGTTCCACAATGAAAGCATGAAGGCTGTCTTTATAGATGCTATAGTGAATTTCAAGCTTTGTCTTCCGCCACATCCGCTCAGCTTTTCTGCATTGTCTTTTCATACTCTGAACTGCTGTTGATTTTCTCCATGGTGATTTTTGTCTGCCATTCTTCTTGCAGACCCTTGTCGGAGCAATATCATCAATAACATTCTTAACTTTTGAGTTAAAGGAATCCAGGAGAAGATCAACAGAGTCTGCAGAAATGCTTGGTGTTAAAGATATAGCCTTCATAAATAGCGCACTAGTGTTCTCATTAATGCATCTCTTTCTGACAGAGACAGATCTAGATTCAGTGGTAACAGAGATCAATATATCAAAGAAAATACAGAAGTGATCAGATAGTGCTACAGCCTTAATAACAATGGATGAAATGTTTAGACCTTTACTGATGAGTAAATCTAGAGTGTGTCCACGATTGTGTGTGGGTTCATGCACATGCTGGATCAGATCAAAAGTGTTTAAAACAGTAATAATTTATTTTGCAGTTTTGATTTCTGCATTATCTATGTGAATATTAAAATCCCCTGCAATAGTAAAACACTCAAACTCTGACAAAATCATTGATAACAGTTCTGTGAACTCTTCAACAAAGGCTGGAGAGTATTTTGGAGGCCTGTAAATAATGATAAACAGAGTGCGTGGAGCACCTTTCAGCACAATACCTAGGTATTCAAAAGACAAATACTGACCAAATGACACTTGCTTGCATTGATAAACATCTTTAAATAGAGCAGCTACACATCCACCTCCACCTCTCCTAACAGTCCTGCAGACACTTGTAAAGTTAAAGTTAGGAGGGGCTGTTTCATTTAGGACTGTTGCACTGCAGGTGTCTTCAAGCCATGTTTTATTTAGAAACATAAAATCCAGATTGTTTGTGGTTATAAAATCATTGATCAGAAATGATTTATTTTTTAGTGAGCGAATGTTTAAAAATGCTAACTTGATGGAATTACATTTTGTCTCTACAGCAATCTTAGATTGACGCATTACAGGCCGCAGATTAGATGGGTCAGCCGTACGGCTTGAGAAGGCCTTAGACTTTCTATCACGTGAAGAAAAATATAGAAGGCTACAGGCACACTGGGTTCCCGCTTGTTCTGTGAACATTTGTGAGTGTTGCTGCTAATATAGCGGGGACCCGACACATATCACTGAGAGCTGTTATCAGTTGTTTTTGGTTCACCTACAGCTGATGGAGGAGGGTTTGGGCCCTGGCGTTGTGGCAGCGGTCGGAGAGCTCTCACAGGAGGAGGAGGGAGAGCTGGGCTTGCTGTCTTTGGTGGTTGTGGGGCCCGCCGTTTTTTAGTTGATATCTGGGGGCTTGCAGCGAACGAGTGGGAGAGTTTGGTCCCAGCATACACCAGTTCCTCCATTTTCTGTGAGAAGCTTAGAAGTGGAGATTCTTGAGAGAGGGATAGTGTGTCTGGCGAGCGGGGCTCTGGCTCTGGTGTTTCCGGTGGCTGTGATATGTTGTCCTGGCTTCCCTGGCTGTTTTCCAGATAGTCGTCCTTGGGTGCTGAGTCTTGGAGCTGATGTAGTACGTCACAGTCTGTTTGTGATGAGCTGTGTGGGCAGGGCTCAGCTGGGATAGTCTCTGTGAGGAGAGCTTGTTTTGGCTGCGTGGTGTTATCAGTGTCCTTGTGGGATGTGTCAACCACAAGATGACTCTGAGGCTGACATGAAGTCCTGTGGTCACTCGTATTCTGTCCAGGTGTGTGTGTGCCATTGAGGCCGAGTGGATTGGCACACACCACTGAAGGATGACAGAGGGAGAAATAGATATTGTCCTTTAGCACTCTCGCACCAAGTTTGTTTGGGTGGAAGCCGTCCAGTTTAAACAGTTGTCTATGGCCCCAGAAAATATTGAAGTTGTCGATGAAGTTGACTCCTTTTGTACTGCAGGTTCTTTGTAGCCATGTATTCAGCCCAAGCAGCTGTGAAAACATGTTAGTTCCCCTTGCTGGGAGTGGTCCACTGATGAACGACTGAACTTCAAGTCTTTGAAGTGTTTCAAAGAGTTCACTGAAATCCTTCTTAATTCAGTTCTGACTGCTCTTTCCGAATATCGTTCTTCCCCTCATGGATGATGATTCGATTTGCAGTCTTGTGCTTCATCAGAATGTTCCGAAGTTCCTTGTTCACATCAGAGACGGTTGCTTGAGGAAAGCAGCATGTAGTTGTAGTCCTGCTACTGATGTTTCTGATAGTAGAGTCACCCACTATCAGAGTCCTGGGCTCGGCTGCGCTCTGAGCTGAGTGCCGCTGTCTGCTCGACCTCGTGCGCCTGTTAGTAGCGATGTTAGCTGCTGGCTGATACGATCCATGTTTTGTCACATTTGGGGATTCCTCACCCACATTCATTAATGCTTCAAATCGGTTCTCAAGATGTATAGGGGGTTGTAAAATGCCAGTGTTTACAAGTCTTGTCATAGCCGTATCTGGGGTAGAGGATGCTACCGCAGCAATACGAGATACTCGTGACAATCTGATGTCTCGAGTGCCTTTGGGTCTCGCTCCCTGTTTGTGCCATCGATTAGTCTGTCGATCAGCTTGTTCTTCTACACTTTGTATAAACTGTTGAGATTCACTAGATTCATAGGACTCACCGGCTGTATGCTGCGGGGGTCCGTGATGACGATCTGCTGTGTGTTCCACCTGTTTTGGAGGTCCAGCAAGTAACTTTGTTTCAAGAACCACAATCCTTTGTAGAAGTCTGTGGCAGTTCATGCAGCAAGTAGATTCCACAAGGGGCATTTTCTTTCCCGTCTGTTTGAATGTAGGCAGCTGTGTTTTCCTGTCTCCGGAATGTAAACTGCTGGCAGTGGGAGGCAAAGAGTCTTCCTTTTCTAAAAACTGTGTTGTTTGAGCACTCTGCTGATATGCTGAAGTTAAAATCTTAGAGAAATCTGAGAAAAGTGCATAAATAGGGAGCGAAGAGCAGAGCAATAAGCAGGAGCGTTCGAACAGTATAGACACATAGATACATAGATAACAAAAGATAGGCTTTTTACTCCTCAAATAAAATGTTAAAACGGGTGTATTATACAATGAATTATACACCTATTATTAAATTATTGACACTGCAGTCATCAATAAAAATAAACAAAATAATAAGCGTTGGCCTATTTTAAGCACCGACTTTAAAAACAACCTGTTTAAAACGAAATAGCTACGTTTCTTCTCTTTTTATTTCACTATGTACGGGCCACAAGAGAAACATTAAGGGAATAAATTAAAACAGCTAGCTATAGCCTACCGTTATCAGCATATGTTGAAGTAGATTCGGATTGTCTCTGAGAGAATATGCTGTGTCAAATGCCGAAAGCTTTGTCATTACTCCGTTATTCTGTTTTTACTTTCATTTTCTCTAGTGAATTGACTGAGATTAAGACGTTCACCGGCATACCTCCTGCGCAAAATTTGCACGTTGCTTATGTGATATCCATTGGCTGGCCTAAATATTTCCAAATTTGCAACGTAAACATATAATATACATATATAATATATAATTATATATATAATTGCGCAGCTCCCCCTGTCAGTGATCTAGCACCCCCTCAGCACCTGCCTTCAAAATTCGCTGGCGCCGCCCCTGTTTGCCCTACTTCTCGTCATAGCTCCTCTACATTTTTCTTCTTCTATTTCTTTTAACCTATTCTCATAAATTATATAATCGTTTATATCTCCATTATATTTTTGTAATTCCTCTTTCAAAATGTTTCTAACTGCTACTTCTTTTGTTTCAATCTACTATACCTCAGTGAATACTTCTTTATTTCATATTTTACATTATCCCACCACACCCTCTTATTTTCTTCAAACAGTCCTTTCCCTCTCTCATTTGTTATTATTGCTTCCACTGCCAATTTATAATTCTCATCTTTTAAAAGTTCATTATTCAAACACCATATCCAGTGATGGAGGTAACGAATTACAACTACTCACGTTACTGTAATTAAGTATTTTTTTCGGGTACTTGTACTTTTTTGAGTAAAGCTGTACTTTTACTTGTACTTAAGTACAAATTAAGCAAAATAAACTTTGTTACATTTAAATCATAGTTCGTTACTGAGTACGCCCAATTTGAATTGATATTCAACCCTTTGACGGCATTTCAGTAGCCAATAAAGATATCCGAAAAGTAAACGGACCAATAAAAGCCCTGATATCTGAACCGGGAAAAGGTTTTGAAGAGCTGATCGGAGAGTCAGGGAGCTCAGCGTAACTGGACTCAAAGTTTGGAGAAACAAACTACATGGTGGTGTTATCATAAATATCTATATTTTTATACCGATACTGAAATATCTGACACGGTTCCATTTCTCATTTCCCACAGTATACCATATATACACCGATAAAAGCTGTGTCTCGCTCTCTCCTCTCCGACAGCGAGTTTGACACACATCCGTCTCCTGTCAGTTACAGAGTCTGAATATCCGTGCGGGATTGCAGGTATTCCGCATAATTTAATAATAACGCAAATGTGGCGAGCGCTTAATTGTAACATGAGAACACAGTCATGTAACGTTAATCGCAGAAAACTGGATGTGAGTTCTCAAATAGGCTTAACTTATACTGTCCTTTCACTCCGATATTGCTTGTGCCCACTCAGACTGTGTGCTATCGCGATCTCTCCGTGCTTTTATAGTAGAAATTATTTCTCTTTGCTCCTAGATTAAACTTTGTCAAAAGTTATCATTCAGAATGGATCCACGCCTGACAGATGAAAATGCTGCTGGAAATTTGATTGACTGTACGTGAAATGCACCAGAAAGTCTTTCAATATGAAAGATGGAACTTTAATTTCTTTACAATGTAAGTTATGCTAGAAATGTTTTGGAATGGGATATTGTATGATTTGTACATATAAATATCCTAGTCTGTCTAACTGCATCACTACATTGTACAGACATTACAGGTCAAAACCATCTGATGTTCCGTTTATATAAATAAATAACATGGCTCTTAAATCACTGCTTATAAAAATTCAGTGTTGTCATATTTTGAATACTTCAACTGAATTGAGGTCATTTGTTTTAAAATTTTATTACTGACTGTGTACTTGTCTTTTTTTGTAAATTCAGTTCAGTTTGAAATCAAATTTGAAATCAAGCTTCTTTGCTGTAAGCTTTTGCAACAAAGTTACCCTATTTTAAAGACACAAATACACAGAATGAGCAAATGTTTAAGATTGAAATTTTTGTAATGGTAATTGATCAATGTTTATATGTAGGCTATGTAAATAAAAGCCTATATTAAAATCCGTTCATCATATAAAGCGAACTTGTCTTTTTTAGAAGACTTGGATTAAACCACTCAAAGCTTGAAATAATGCTTGACTTGAAAAAATGGATGGACAAAACAATTTGAAATATTAAAATGTCTATATGGCAGTGTACAGTATGTGGTAGTTTTGCCAATGGTATTGAAAATGATGGTATTAAAAAGTCGTCATGAAATAAAAAATGACCCTACTTACTTTTTTAGTGCACATTACTAGTCTTGTGGTGAATAATTAAAACGTGCAAGTCAATACACCAGGAAAAAAAATTGTCTGCCGTCGTAATATTTAATGAAAATGTGAAAATTTGCTTCCGCTTTGGAATGGCGTTCTCGCTCTGATGACATCAGTTTGAAGGCTTGGGGAGAATCCTCTTGTTAAGTCATGACGTAAGGAATGCTGTTTTGGGGTCCATGTCCCTACTCTTTTCACTTGAGAATACTATCTCAACAGCCATTTATGAGCACTATTTAATTAATATTACATATGTAAGCTAAGCATTTAAAAATTTGCTGTGCACACTACAGTCTTCGTTCTCACAGTGTCTCAGACACTAATATTTTAGCTGAATCACTGTCTGGCCATCTGGGTTTTCAGTATGGAGATAAAGGTTAGGGTTATAATTTTTCAGTATTATTATTTTCAGACATCGTGGGTGTATAGTAGCACAGTTTGTTGTTTTCTTGGGGCATCTGGCAGAGCGTTAGGACCCAGAAGCGAAGATATGAGTTCATATTTTTTTGGTAATTCATTAAATATCGCAGCTAAAAAGTAACTAGTAACTAGTACTCCGAGTAGTTTTTAAGAAGAGTACTTTGTACTTTTACTTAAGTACCGTTTTGACACCAGTACTTTTACTTGTAATTGAGTATTATTTCCAGAGGTGTCAAGTAACGAAGTTACCTTACTTAAGTAGAAATTTTGGGTATCTATACTTTACTGGAGTATTTATTTTTCAGCCGACTTTTTACTTCTACTCCTTACATTTTCACGCCATTATCTGTACTTTCTACTCCTTACATTTTAAAAATAGCCTCGTTACTCCTATTTCATTTCGGCTTGTCATCGTTCAAAAAAAAAAAAACCTATCCAGATAAATCGCGGCATCCGGATCGAGTGAATTTGATTGTGGTTGGATGAGAAGTATAAACGTATACCATTCCGACATCCTATTGGTTTGTACGCGATCCATCGCACCTGCACATGACACAAATCACGTCACACTTTAGCAAGGACTCTGGGGTCGTTACTCAAAAAATATTATTTCTTAAAAGTTATTATTTCTCCACTACTGGCTCATTTATCAAACTGGTGCTTTCTCTTTGTCCTCCGCAAATTAAGCTACAGTAAGTAGTTCGGTAGAGAGACGTTTGAATAAATTAGCGTTTGCGATTAACAATGTTGTGATAAGTAGGCTATACTAACTTTGTAACTCGTTACCCCCAACACTGGACATAGCAGACGTATGTAGCCAAGTACGAAGATGTCCGTGGCAGAGACTCAAGAAGAGAACTCGAGCGAAATGTAACTGATGTAGATTACTCTCCCAGCTAACAAAAATACGTAACTGTTACGTAACCGCAACGTAATCTGGTGACCAAAGTTACGTCGTGGCAACCGGAAAAGTGAACGGTGCGTATCGTCGCCTAACGTAACTTTGTGACGCCGCCAGTTCGTAACTGCGACGTCGTGGCAACGCTATGCGGATCAATAGTTGTGTGCTGGTAATCAGCTGGTAATTTGTTTATAATTATTTATTTTCTATGGGAGGACATGCAGTAGTTTAAACTAATTTATGTCCTCATATGCCCAAACTAATTTAAAGGCTTTTTCAACTGCTGTGAATGATGAATAGACTCAAAATGAATTCAGTTCATTTATTTTGAAAAACACACAAATACGAACAGTAAAATACACCCAAATTATTAATAAAAACATAGGATATACAGCGAAATATGAATGAAAGCATTCAGGACGTTCTGTGCTCAGCATCATTATAAACAGATATGCTAGCATAATATTTGCTAGCAGACATTTCAGATAATTAAGGAAAGATACCATAATCACAGAGGTATTGATATTAACAAAGGGTAACACTTTACAACAAGGTTCATTAGTTAACAACATTAGTAAACATGAACTAAGAATGAACAATACTTCTACAGCATTTATTAATCTTAGTTAATGTTAATTTCAGCATTTACTAATGCATTATTAAAATCACAAGTTGTGTTTGTTAACATTACTGCACTGTGAACATGAATAAACAATGAACAACTGTATTTTCATTAACTAACATTAACAAAGATTAATAAATAGTGTAATAAATGCATTGTTCATTGTTTGTTCATGTTAGTTAATACATTAACTAATGTTAACAAATGACACCTTATTGTAAAGTGTTACCAACAAAAGTAGACTGTATAAACATCATTTTTCAAAACAATAAATCTTTAAAATATTGAAAATGTTTATAAAACATAACAATGACCAATTATAGCCACATTAGAACATATTTCACCCAAAAATGTAAATTATGTCATTAATTACTTACCCTCATGTCGCTCCAAACCCATAAGACCCTTTTGTGCAGAACAGAAATGAAGATATTTTTAACAGATGCCATGTGTACGCATAAAAACAGCAATAACAAAAATAGTATGTCTTTATTCACAAATCTCCAAAGCATTTTCACAAAAGCACCATGAGATGGCCAGCTCTCATGCCAACCCAACAGTGATGCATCATGGTGCTCTCGTGAACATGTTATTTTGTAAATAAAAATGCAAAGTTTTTTTGTGCACACAAAACATTCATATAACTTCATAAATTGAGGTTAAACAACTGGAGTCACATGGGTTTACTTTAATGATGTATTTACTACCTTTCTGAGGCTTGAAAGTGGTAGTTGCATGAACTGTGAAATGGAGGGGCAGAAATTTCTCAGATATCATTAAAAAGATATACATTTATGTTTCAAAGATGAACAAAAGTCTTACAGGTTCGGAACGTCATGGAGGTGAGTGATGAGAATCTTTGGTTTAACTAAGACATGAGGTAGATCTGTTTCCTCAGGCGCACCGGTAGATCTCTGCCTGATCTCTGATCTTCTGGTTCTTCTGCTCCTTCCACCATCACAATCCTGGATTATTGAGCCACAACAGAAGTTTCCACTTTGAATGCTGTAGCCTGGCGGTTTTTTCACCAGCATCTAAAGTGAGAAAGAAAACAATAACCAAAATGTAAATGTAAAAATAATAATAATAAAAAAACAATGGTTGTCAAAAATGTAAAAGTACACAAGAGTTTTCCCTACTGTTTGGGCATTTCCACCTCAGGGCACAAAAGAGTGGGGACTCACAAGATAAGAACAATTTTCTAGAATTTTTAACACCGTTTTTGGTCACTTCCTATACAGGGCTCCAGACTGCAACCAAATGGTTGCATTTTGTGACCGTTTTTTCTGCCGGTGCGACTACATTTTGTGAGCAATCACACTAGCATGACCACTACGTTGCATATAATACTACAAACAAATAATGGTACATTTAATAAGAGTAGAATATGTTAATTTTCTATATAAAACTTACATTTTGCACGTTACTGTTGTTAATAAAAGTAAATTTTGTGCTTCCCAATTCAAGCTCAGTGCTTTACTGTCAAATGTGCATTACCAAGAAATAAATGTGTAATATTACTAGTAACTACACTTATTAACGCAAAATTATAATAATTTTATGATTTAATTATCTTTATTTTTAATACCCCCACACACCACCCCCAGCTTTACCAAATCTGCTTCTGGCGCCACCATCTGTAGAACTCAGTGGCGCTGGTGCCACTGCTCTCAAAAGTTAGTCTGGAGCCCTGCTATATACAGGTGCATCTCAATAAATTAGAATGTTGTGGAAAAGTTCATTTATTTCAGTAATTCAACTCAAATGTGAAACTCGTGTATTAAATAAATTAAATGCACATAGACTGAAGTAGTTTAAGTCTTTGGTTGCAATATGCATTGCAAATGTGGTACAATTAAAATTACTATGCAAGTACTAAAAAAAGTCAGCTACTGAAATGTTAAAAGGATAGTACACAAGAACCGTACCGAAACGGTGACTCTAAAATGGTTATACAAACCAAACCAAATATAAATACTGAAAATGTGTTTGACATTAAAAAAACAAAAAAAAACTTACACAGCAAAAGATGCAGTGACCTGTGGCTGAATGGCCTTTGGTTTTATTTAGCTGTGATTGACACACAAACAAAAGGGGAAAAAAGATAATAGCATCGTTGAATATGAGTCAAATATTGCATATTTTTTTAGGGAGCAAACTAAATTTTGTGACTGAGACAGCCCTTAACCACTGACTACTGAGCAAGGGACCTGAGTGATTGACACCCAGAGTTTAGGTCCACACCTGATCACACTCACCTGTTTGTGACTTTATAGTTAGTAAAACTGAAAAACTTGATTAGTTTGTTCAGGTGCACTGCACTATGTTGGAGCAAAACTCTGCATGTAAGTGGACCTTGAGAGACAATGTTGAGATCTCCTGCAATCTATTCTGAACATGACAATTCAGAGAGGCAGGATGACTTCTAGATAGATGACTTACAACACTGGTGTCCAGTCCTGGGCATGGAGGACCAACCTTCTGCAGAGTTTCTGGTGATCCTTGATCAGCTGCTCAGGTCTGCTTAATTGGGGTTGGAGCTAAACCAAACTAAAAAAAGAGAAAGAAGACAACCAATTAATATGTTAATTTGATGTTAAAAAGTTAAAGAAAGATAAAGTTAAAAATTTTGATTCATAAATATGCACAACATCTGAAAATGCACAAAGATGAGAAGAAAGCAATGCGTTTAATGAGAACTTTCAACTTTCACTGAAAAATAAGAAGCAATATTAAGTCACAGATGCATTTTTATTTATTCTTGTTATTCTTATTCTTGAAATAAGTTATAATTACCTTTTGGTTTATTGATGATTTTCAGTCTCTGAAATAGAAACGTTCTATCAGTTATGGATGGCATCATACATACATCATATGTAACGATATTTAATAAGATTTCTAACACCGTGTCTACACTGGACGGCGCAACAAAATACAATATAACCTATTATTATATGATGTTGTCTACACTGGATGCAGTGCGGCACGACATAACAAATCCCTGACAGTAATCTGATGCCTCGTTCTATTTATGACATACTGACAAAAAGTTCAAATGATTTTTAACAGTCACATTGTCGCATCCATTGTAGACATGGTGTGAGAGCGTGAAGCTTGGAGATAGAGAATGGGAATCTACGGCACTGTGCATTGCATTATGGGTATACAATACAAATCACCAGAGGAAAAAATGACTATTTACGTTAATATTTTTAAAAGCTTCTTGCATTTTATTAGAAAAAAAAAATTAATATTCAAATCACTCGTGTTATTAAAGTTTGTGGTCAGTTTATGTTTTTGAAATAAGTCTCTTATGTTCACCAAGAAAACTGCCTTTATTTGATCATAAATAAAAACAGTAATGTTGTGAAATATTATTATTTAAAATAACTGTTTTCTATATGAATATATTGTAAAATGTAATTTATTCTTGTTTTCATAAGCATGATTTCTGAAGGATCATGTGACACTGAAGACTGTAGATTCAGCTTTGATCACTTTTAAAACATACTGAGATAGGAAATTGTTATTAAAAAATGGTAATTTTACAATATTACTGTTTTACTGTATTTTAATCAAATAAATGCAGCAGTGGTGAGCAAAAAATACTAATACATGACAAATCTGCCCCTTAAACTTTAGGTAGTGTATATTTGAGGTATTACTTACTAGACAGATGGTTCATAATGTCTAGAGATGTTCTTCGACAGGAGATACGCTCCAACTCTTGTGTACGGCCGTCAGCATGGAAGAATCTAGGAACATAAACAATCTGTCACATGGTATTCCCAGGCGTTCTCCCATCCAAGTACTAACCAGGCCCAACCCTGCTTAGCTTCCGAGATCAGACGAGATCGGGCGCACCCAGGGTGGTATGGCCGTAAGCAAAGATTGCAGCAAAAAGCGGGCTCTTTAAAGATCAGCCAGGCTAAAGGCCATTCTATAAGATAAGTAGTGAAGAAAACCCAAAAGCTTACAGCACCTGGTATTCCCAGGCGGTCTCCCATCCAAGTACTAACCAGGCCCAACCCTGCTTAGCTTCCGAGATCAGATGAGATCGGGCACACCTTTTTTTTTATTTTATTTTTTTTATTGTTATTGCACAATCATCTTTATATCACATCATATATCACATAATTCATACATATTTCAACGATCTCCTGCACTCCCCGGCAGCTTCCACATTAAATCTTCTAAAACACAACAAACGTTTGGAGTAAAAACAAGATAAAAAGCATCCAACATATTTTCACATTTAAAATACATATAAATATTTTCCATGTAAACTTCTGTTTTCCTTTTAAGCACAGTCCAAACATCCAACACAATTTTTTCTTTTTTAGCCACATTTCTTCTCTCCCATATTGCACTTTTCATTAACATTACCCACAGATTTATGAACTTTTTGTTTCGGCATTTCTTTTCCCAACCAAACATCACCACTCTGTTCCATTCCATTACTTTTTCATCCCACTCCACAGTTAAGTCTTTAATCACACATTTACATTTCCTTAAAAAACTCTCCAATTCTTTACAATATAAAAACATATGTGAAATCCCTTCCTCCTTTTCTTGACACACTTTACACATAGCATTTTGTTCTAGACCAATTTTGTTTAAAATGAAATCGGTAAAAACAACTTTATGTCTTATAAAATACTCCAAACATTCTAATTTTGTTTCCACACATCTTCCCCTCAAATTTCTCCATATGCACTCTTCTTTCAAGTCTTTGAATTTTTCCACCCAGTACTTATTTACAATCGGCTCTTTAAAAACACCATCTCTAAACACACAATACATTTTTTTAACAGTACATTCTTTAAAATCACACAAATTTTCCCCCAGTTTTACATAAATGTTTCTCTCTTTTGGCTCTTCTTCCATGCACTCTATTCTTTTAATCCACTCTTTTGGTATTGCATTCTTGATGGCTTCGTATTTGTTTGTTATTTCTTGTTTACTGTATTCTTCTTTTGCCATTTCCATTGCATCTACGATATATTGTGTCGGTAAAAACCCCTCTTTAAACTCATACAAAACATCTCTCACTCTCGTTATCCCCACTTCCATCCATTTTTTAAAAAACATTTCTTTCCCTTGTTTCAAAATTTTGTTATTTAGGAACAGAGGTTGATTTAAAATGTTTTCTCTTCCATGCGGATCACACTCGATTTTCGGTAAAAATTTTCCCCAGGCACTAAAAATTTCTCTATAAAAACCAGGTAATCCTTCTGTCATCCAAATTTTTGTTTTCATCCATAGAATTCCATCCCCCATATTAAAATCCCCACATTTGTTTAAAAAGAATTCCATTGTTTTTCCACTCCGTTTTGTTGTCTTGTTGCAGGTATTTCTTAACAATTTTCACTCTCAGAGCATTTTTTCGCTGTTCCACATCCATTAGCCCTAAGCCCCCCTTATCTACCGCCCCTAAAATCGTGTTATGTGCAATCCTAGCTGGTTTCCCCTCCCATAAAAAGTCAATAAAACATTTCTTCAACCTCTGTTCTGCCCATAGCGGTATTTCAGAGACATATAAAACATACCAAAGTTTGGAAACCATTAAAACATTCAATATTAAAACCTTCCCCTTCAAGTTTAAGTTTCTCAGTTTCCAAAAATTTAACCTTCTCTCTATATCTGTTATTAGTTGCTCCCACATTTCATCTCTCACTTTCCTCTCATTCCTCCCCATTAAGACTCCTAGAATCCTCATTTCTTCTACTTCCTTAAAATTAAAACAATCCATTAAAACCATAGCTTTTCCAAATCTCATATATACCGTTTTATCTTCATTTATTTTACTTCCAGACCCACTACAATAATCTTTTACAACCTTCATAACTTCTTTAACACTCTTCTTTTCCTTGACAACTATCGTTGTATCATCAGCATATTGGAAAACTTTCCCCTCAGCCTTATTTCCCTCAATTTCTATCCCTCTTATTCCTTCGTTTTGTTTTATAGCCAGTCCCAAAGGTTCCGAAACAAGCGAATATAATAACGCTGAGAGCGGACATCCCTGTCTTATTGACCGTGTTATTTTAAAACAATCCGTTAAAAAAACGTTACATTTAATCTTAGTTAATGCACCCTTATATAAAATCTCAATCCATTTAATAAAATTCTCCCCAAAACCAAAACTCCTTAAAACTTCAAATAAATACCTGTGCTCAACCCTATCAAAAGCTTTCTCGAAATCCAGACTAATTATATATCCTTCTTCATTTTTTTCTTTCATGTACCATATAGTGTCCCTTATACCCATCGTTATATCGGCTATATCTCTCCCTTTTACCCCATATGTTTGATTTGTTGTAATTATACTTGGCATTACTTCTTTTAGCCTGTTTGCTAAAACCTTCGCTAAAATCTTAAGATCCGTATTCAACATTGTGATTGGTCTGTAGTTTTTTAAATCTGCTTTTTCTCCTTTCCTTTTATATATCAGTTTCATTAACCCCATCCTTGTTCTTTCATTCATTTCTTCCTTTCCAAAAAACCTCATTTAAAATCTTTGTTAAAAAATCTTTAAAACAAACATAAAATTCAGTTCCCAAACCATCTATTCCTGGACTTTTCCTTTTATTCAGTTGATTTATTGCTCTTTCAATCTCTTCTTCTCTAATTTCTTGGTCACATTCTTTTTTATCTTCCTCACTTACTTTTGCCTTTATCTGATTCAACAATTCCTTTTTTTCCTCCTCTTTCACCCCCCTTGCACTAAACAGATCCTCATAAAAATTCCTTATTTCTTCTAATATCTTTTTATTCCCTTCTACAATTTCTCCATTTTTCCCTCTTATTTCTTTTATCGCTTTAGCTTTCCCTCTATTTTTTTCCAGATCGAAAAAGAACTTTGTACTTTTTTCTCCCTCCACCACATATTTTGCTTTGCTTCTTAGTCTCGCCCCCTCATATTGTTTTTCTTCTATTTCTTTCAGTTTTCCCTCTATTTCCTTTATCTTTTGTATGTCTTTGTTTTCTTTATTCAGTTCCATTTCTAAACTTTCTCTCATTTTGTTTTCTTCGTATCTTTTGCATTTCTGTATTAGACTGCAATATTTGATCGAAAATGTTTTGATCAAATATTTTACGTTCTCCCACCATAAACTCTTATTCTCTTCATACATTCCATTTTTCTTTTCTTTTTCTATAATTTCTTTAACCTTTGAAACATAATCTTCATTCTTTAAAATCTTTGTATTTAAAATCCATACTCCCGGCCCTCTTTGCATTTTACTCCAGTCCAACTTAAAAGATAAAAACTTGTGATCGCTAAAACTGGTATCCTCATATTTAATCTTTTCTATAAAATTCTCCACATTTCTAGTACATAAAACAAAGTCAATTCTAGTTTGGCATACAAAATTCCCCACTATTTGTCTTCTTGAAAATTCTTTTTTCTTTTCATTTCTTTCTCTCCACACATCTATCATATTATTTTCATGCATTAATGCTTTTAATTCTTTTCTTCCCGTATCTGTTTTGAAAACCATTCCTTCAGCCATATCTTGTTTACTAAAAACTGTATTAAAATCCCCCATCATTATTATTTCTTTATACTTCTTTACAATGTTTCTTAAAACATTAAAAAACTCTTTCTTTTCCTTCTCCTCCACTGGTGCATGTACATTTACTAAAATCAAATCTCTTCCTTCATATTTGGTCTCAACTACCATACATTTCCCCATCTTGTCTTTATACAAAATTTTACTCACTTTAAAAACATCATCCTTCATTAAAAAAGCCACACCTCTTCCAAACCTCCCATCTCCATTATTATATAAAATACTCCCATCCCATCTCTTTTTATAATCATTCATCATATTTTCTCTCCAGTTCGTTTCTTGTAGTGCAATAATGTCTTCCGTTTTACATTTTTCTTTTACTTTTTCAAATTTCCTCACATCCATCAGACCCCTTGCATTAAAAGTAACACAACTTAAAACCATTAAAAGAAAGGAAAATAGATACTTAAAAATCATTATTCATCATTTTCTCCCTCCAGGCCCCTCAACACATCAAACTTATTAGTCATAATCTTTTTTCTTGCACTTTCCAAATTTGGTTTTACCTTCAAAGCTCTCCTTCTTATTTGTCCTTTCCCCCCTCTGTCTTCGACCGTGTTGTCCATCTTTATTTTTTCTCCACTGTCCGTTTCTTTATTTTGATCCATCCCTCCTTGTCCATCTCTTTCCACATCACCCCGAAGAGTATTAAAACTGTCCGATATCTCCATTTCTATCCCTTGAGTGCCCTGCTCCATTGTTTGTTCGTTTTTATTAGTGTTGTCCTTTTCTCTTGCCCCTTCCTCTCTGTTGCTCGTTCCCCCTTCAATTTCTTTTTGTTGTAGTCCTTCTTCCTCTTGTTCTTCATCAATTTGTCCTTCCTCCTCGTTGTTTCCTTCCTGCACCTGTCTGTCCACCCGTTCTTCCCTTCCTCCTTCCTCTTCCTCCATCCAGCAATCACATTTATTTAAAACTTCCTGACACCCCGGGCACCTGACAGCATTGCAATCCCGTGCATAATGTCCCCTCTCCTCACATTTGTAGCACACGAAATTTGGGCATTCCTTTAGCAGGTGATCCGGGCTCATGCACAGCCTACAGGTCTTCACCTGATGACTGTGCATCACCCGGAAGTACTGCAGCCCTTCGGCTGTTTCTAGCCTCGTGCTGTATGGCAGCGATGCCACTTCCTTGGGGAACCTCACCTTTAGGAACCTTGTTCCGTCTTCAATGTCAGTGCCCGGGTATCGTCTTCTTCTAACTTTTGTAATGGGATCAACTCCCCATCCCTCCAATTTCCCTAAAATTTCTTTGTCATCCAGGTAGACGGGCAGGTGCATGAAGGAAACCACATAGTCTCTGTTTTGTAGATTTTTAACTCCACAGTCCACTCCTTTTATTCGTAGTCCATCAATTAGTTTGTCACACGTTTCTTCTTCTTCCATTGTTAGCTCGTATTCTTTCCCTTGTCTTGGTCTTAGCGCTAAAATTTTGCCAGGTCCACATTGTTCTGTTACAGCTTTAATAATGTCCTCCACTCTCACCTCAATCACATTCTCTACATTTACAATCACTGTTGCTTCTTTTAAATATTTTCGTTCAACAGACTTTCCGCTTACTTCTTGGTTTTCTCCATTTCTAGCTCGTATTCGTTTTTCCAATCCGGTGTCGTTTGCCATGCATGTTCCTCCTGCCGTTCCAGTGTCGTTTGCCTTGCGTGTTCCTCGTTCCAGTCCAGTGTCGTATGCCAATAATCCATCCATTGAAAAAGGGGGAGAAAAAATAAATAAATAAAAGGTTAACCACCCTCCAGCCAGCAAAAAAGCTGCTGTTGGGTGGTTTTAAAACTTTAAAAGAAGCAAAAAAAAGCCCAAATTAAATTAAAGAAACGCACAAAACAAACACAAAAAAACACAAAAAGGCAGGAGAGTCTACCTCTCCAAAACTTTTAGCCAAACACTTCCTGGTTGCTCTCTATCGCCCTCAGGGTGGTATGGCCGTCAGCAAAGATTGCAACAAAGATTGCAGCAAAAAGCGGGCTCTTTAAAGATCAGCCAGACTAAAGGCCATTCTATAAGATAAGTAGTGAAGAAAACCCAAAAGCTTACAGCACCTGGCATTCCCAGGCTGTCTCCCATCCAAGTACTAACCAGGCCCAACCCTGCTTAGCTTCCGAGATCAAATGAGATCGGGCGCACCCAGGGTGGTATGGCCGTGAGCAAAGATTGCAGCAAAAAGCGGGCTCTTTAAAGATCAGCCAGACTAAAGGCCATTCTATAACATAAGTAGTGAAGAAAACCCAAAAGCTTACAGCACCTGGTATTCCCAGGCGGTCTCCCATCCAAGTACTAACCAGGCCCAACCCTGCTTAGCTTCCGAGATCAGACGAGATTTGGCGCACCCAGGGTGGTATGGCCGTAAGCAAAGATTGCAGCAAGAAGCGGGCTCTTTAAAGATCAGCCAGACTAAAGGACATTCTATAAGATAAGTAGTGAAGAAAACCCAAAAGCTTACAGCACCTGGTATTCCCAGGCGGTCTCCCATCCAAGTACTAACCAGGCCCAACCCTGCTTAGCTTCCGAGATCAGACGAGATCGGGCGCACCCAGGGTGGTATGGCCGTAAGCAAAGATTACAGCAAAAAGCGGGTTCTTTAAAGATCAGCCAGACTAAAGGCCATTCTATAAGATAAGTAGTGAAGAAGACCCAAAAGCTTACAGCACCTGGTATTCCCAGGCGGTCTCCCATCCAAGTACTAACCAGGCCCAACCCTGCTTAGCTTCCGAGATCAGATGAGATCGGGCGCACCTTTTTTTTTTTTTTTTTTTTTTATGTTAAAAATATACTTTATATGCTATTAAACTGATAGATTATTGATAACCACCTCCTGACAAAGACAATCTAAAGACATAAAGTTCAAAAATGTACATGTGCAATATAAATTGAACATACAGCAAAAATTATTAATCTTCCCCCGGCACATAAAAGTACTTTTGTTTGAAAATATATATAACATCTTTTGTAAAAATTCCATAAAAATTCCCCATCTTGTTTTCCTGTTTAAAATAACTGTACAATATTTTAACATAATCTTCAATCATCTGTTTAAAAAGCAACCATGGGTTTACAATAAAATCTCTTTTTTTGGCTATATTCCTTCTTTTCTATATTGCTTTTTTTGCCAAAATTAAAAACAAATTGATAAGTTTCTTGTTTGTTTCATTATCTTGCATTCCTAACATAAAAAATCTATTCCAGTTTAAATTCCCCTTCTTATCTCTTAAGTCCCTGATTATTTCCTTTAATTCCTTAAAAAATGGGCTCAAATTCTCGCAGAATAAAAACAAATGTAAAATTCCTTCATCCTCTTTTTTACAAACTCTGCATTGGGCATTCGTTTCTTTCTGCATAGCACACAATCTCATTTCCGTAAAAATCACATTTTGTCTAATAAAATAATCAAAACATTCCAAATCTACATCCAACCAGTTCCATGTCATGTTCTTCCAGATATCTCTCTCTTCAATTTCATTAAAATGCCTTATCCAGAACTGATTGGCAACAGGTTTTTTAAAAACTCCATTTATAAAAAAACCATAAAACATTTGGACAGAACCCAAATTAAAATTCACCATCTTGTCTTTGCATTTTAGAAACACATTCATTTTGTTTTCTTTTTCTCCCCCTTTATTAATCTCATCCAGCCATTGTCCTGGGATTGCTTTTTGTACTTCTTCATATTGTCTTTTTAAAACTGTTACATTAAAATCCTCCTTCTCCTCCTCCATCGCATCTATAATCACTTGAAGTGGTAAAAATCCCTCTTTAAATTCCCATAAAACATCCCTCACCTTTACAATCCCTGCTTGCAACCACTTCTTAAAATATATGTCATGCTCTTGTATCTTTATTTTTTCATTTAAAAACAGAGGTTGATTTAAAATCCTTTCCCTCCCCTCTGGATTAAAATCCACCTTTGTTAAAAAAAGCCTCCAAGCGCTTAAAACCTCTTTGTAAAACCGTGGGATCCCCTCCATCATCCAATTCTTCAGCTTCATCCATAAAATGTTTTCCCCCAAATTAAAATTCCCACATTTATTTAAATAAAAACCCATCAATCTCTTCCACTCTGCTTTATTCGTGTCATCCAAATATTTTCTTACCACCTTTATCCTCATGCTTTTCATTTTTTGTTCTACGTCGACCAAACCCATCCCTCCCTCCTCCGGTTTCCCTATCAGTGTAAAATATGCAATTCTTGAAGGTTTTTTATCCCATAAGAATTCTAAAACACTTTTCTTTATTCTCTTAAAAACCCAGTCCGGCAATGGCATCACATGCAAAATGTACCACATTTTGGATAACATTAGCATGTTTACAACTAAAATTTTCCCCTTCAAACTTAAAAACCTGCTTCTCCAAAAAATCAATCTTCTTTCCATCCCTCCCACCGTCTCTTCCCACATACTGTCCATTGCCCCCTTTTCATTCTTTGCTAAAATTGCTCCTAAAATCTTTGTTTCTTGCACCTCCATAAACTTAAAGATCCCTGTTAGAACTTCCGCCCTTCCAAACTTCATATATACGGTTTTTCCTTCATTTATTTTTGCACCCGAACCCTCACAATACAATTTAGTTTTCTCCATCACTCTTTTAACACTTTCTATATTTTCAACCACAATTGTTGTGTCGTCGGCGTATTGAAATATTTTCATTAGTTCTTCTCCCTCTTCCATTTGTATTCCCTTAATTCTTTTTTCTCTATTTATTAAAAGCCCTAAAGGTTCTGCCACCAAAGAGTACAACTGCGCCGACAACGGACACCCCTGTCTTATGGACCTTAAAACTTTAAAAGGTTGAGTTAAAAAACCGTTGCATTTTACCTTTGTTAAAATATCCCTGTATAAAACTGAAATCCATTTTATAAAATTACCCCCAAACCCAAATTCCTTTAAAACCGCAATTAAAAACCCATGTTCCACTCTGTCAAAAGCCTTTTCGAAATCCATACTTATAACATATGCATTTTTTTCCTTTTCTTTCATATACCCCACTATATCTCTAATACTGCTAGTAACATCTGCTATATCCCTCCCTTTTACTCCATATGCTTGGTTGGTTTCTATTATATTTGGCATGACATTTTTCAACCTGTTCGCTAAGACCTTGGCTAAAATTTTTAAATCAGTATTTAGCATTGTAATAGGTCTAAAATTCTTCAGCTCAGTTTTGTCTCCTTTTCTCTTGTATATTATCTTCATTAATCCTAGCCCCATCCTTGGGTTTACTCTTTCTTTTTTAAAAACTTCTTCATAAATTTCATTTAAAATCACGCTTACTTTTTCTTTAAAAACTTTGTAAAACTCACTTGCAATACCATCTATTCCGGGGCTTTTCCTCACTCTTAATTGATTTATGGCTTGTGTAATCTCTTCTATTGTTATTTTTCTTTCACAATCCTTTTTATCCTCCTCACCAACTTTCCTTGTTATCTGTTGCAACAAAATGTTCCTTTTATCCTCATCTCCTCCCTCTGACTTAAAAAGTTCCTCATAAAATGATTTCACCTCTTTTAAAATCCCCTCTGTATCTGAAACCACCTGCCCATCCCTACTTTTAAGTTCTTTAATTGTTTCCGCTCTCCCCCTGCTTTTCTCAAGATTAAAAAAGAATCTGTTACATTTTTCTCCTTCCACCGTGTATTTTGCTTTGCTTCTTAACATTGCCCCCTTGCATTTCTCCTCTTCTATTTTTCCCAACGTGTTTTCTATTTTGATTACTTTTTGCACATTTACTTCATTTTTATTTAACTCCTCTTTTAACGTTCTCCTTAGTTCTTTCTCCTTAGTTCTTTTAACCTTTTGTAACAAATTACAGTAGTTTATTGAATATTTCTTAATCTCATACTTTACATTTTCCCACCATTGCCTTTTATCTTCCATATACATCAGGTCTTTTTTTCTCTCATCTAATATATTTTCAATCTCTTTTTTAAAACTTTCATTCTTTAAAATCTCAGTGTTTAAAATCCACACCCCAGGTCCCTTCGTTTCTCTTTTAAAGTCCATTGTCATAAAAACCATTTTGTGATCGCTTAAGGTCGTTTCTTTGTAAAATATTACATCAATAAAACATTCAAGATTTCTGGTACTTAAAAAATAGTCTATTCTGGTTTGACACATAAAATTCCCCACCAACTGTCTTCTTGAAAATTCCTTCTTTTTTCCATTTCTTTCCCGCCACACATCAATCATATTTTTCTCATCCATCAATGACCTTAGTTCTTTTCTCCCCCCATCGGATTTAAAAACCATCCCGTTAGCCATATCCATTTTACTAAAAACAGTGTTAAAATCCCCTGCGATCACCATCTTCTTCCATTTTTCAATTACATCAGCTAAAACATTAAAGTACATTTTCTTTTCTTTTTCTTCATTAGGAGCGTGCACGTTCACTAAAATAAATTTGTCTTCTTCCATTTCAATTTCTACCACTATACATTTTCCTTTTTTATCACTATATATATGTTTTGTCTTGATACCACTGTCTTTTCTTATTAAAACCGCCACTCCTCCACCCATTTTTTCCTCTTCGTTATTGAAAAATAATTCCCCTTCCCATCTTTTTTTAAAATTCTCCATAACATTCTCTTTCCAGTTTGTCTCTTGCAATAAAATCACATCTTCATTTCTACACAATTCCTTCACTTTTTCAAATTTCAAACAATTCATTAATCCTCTAGCATTAAAAGTCACAATTTTCAGCATCATAAAATAAGATAAAAGCCATAAAATCCCCATTTTGTCAGTCCATGCCCACCCCTTCCTTTACATTCTCCCCACTGTCTTGTTTCTCCTCACATCCCTGTTTTAAAACTTTTCTTTTGGCTTTCTCTAAATTTGGTATTACCTTAATTTTTCTTCTTCTTTTATATGATATTTCCGTATTGCCGCCATCGTCTTCAATGTATTCACTGTCTTTGTCCATTCTCTCGTCCTCGCTGACCCGCTCCTCCTCCTCTGTCTTTTCCAATTCAGTTTGTAAAGCCTCAGTTATTTCCATCAGTAACCCCGGTTCCTCATTGTCCTGCGTTAATCCAGTCCTTTCACTTTCATCTTGAATGTCCTTGCTTGCAATATCCTCTCTTTGTGTTCCTCCCGTGTTCTCGTGTTGCTCCTCTTCACTGTCTTCCTCATGCATCTGCCCGCTCCCCTGCTCCTCCTCCTGTTGTTGGTCTCCGAACCAGCACTCGCACTTGTTCAGCACGAGCTTGCAGTCCGGGCACCTCACCGCATTACAGTCCCTCGCAAAGTGGCCCCTTTCCTCGCACTTAAA
>NC_081158.1:13300966-13303466 GCF_012432095.1 Onychostoma macrolepis | reverse complement strand
TAAATACCCGTGTTCAACCCTATCAAAAGCTTTTTCAAAATCTAGACTAATTACGTAACCATCTTCATTTTTTTCTTTCATATACCATATTGTGTCTCTTATGCTCATTGTTATATCCGCTATATCTCTTCCTTTTACTCCGTATGCTTGGTTTGTTTCTATGATACTTGGCATTACTTCCTTTAATCTGTTTGCTAAAACCTTCGCTAAAATCTTAAAATCTGTGTTCAGCATCGTGATCGGCCTGTAATTTTTTAAATCTACTTTTTCTCCTTTCCTTTTATATATCAGTTTTGTTATCCCCATCCCCATTCTTTCATTAACTTCCTCTTTTTCAAAGATTTCTCTAAAAACTTCCTTTAAAATCTTGGTTAAAGTCTCTTTAAAACATATATAAAATTCACTTCCTAAACCATCTATTCCCGGACTTTTCTTTTTATTCAGCTGCTGTATTGCTCTTTCTATCTCTTCTTGTCTGATTTTTTGATCGCATTCTCTTTTATCTTCCTCGCTAATTTTTGCTTTTATCTGATTCAACAATTCTCTTTTTTCGTTTTCTTCTACACCTCTTGTACTAAAAAGATCTTCATAAAAAAACTTTATTTCTTCTAAAATGTGTTCATTCCCTTCTACAATTTCTCCATTTTTTCCTCTTATCTCTTTTATCGTTTCAGCTTTCCCTCTCTTTTTTTCCAAATCAAAAAAGAACTTTGTGCATTTTTCTCCCTCCACTGTATATTTAGCTTTGCTTCTTAACCTTGCCCCCTCATATTCTTTTTCCTCTATTTCTTTCAGTTTTTCCTCTATTTCCTTTATCTTTTGTATATCTTTATTTTCTTTACTCAATTCCACTTCCAAACTTTCCTTTATTTCTTTTTCTTTGTATCTTTTGCATTTGCGTATTTTACTACAATACTTAATCGAGAATTTTTTAATTAAAAACTTTACGTTCTCCCACCATATTCTCTTATCTTCTTCATACATTTCATTTTCCTTTTCTTTTTCTATAATTCCTTTAACTTTTAAAACATAGTCTTCATTTTCTAACATTTTTGTATTTAAAACCCATATTCCTGGCCCTCTTTGCACTTTATTCCAGTCCATTTTAAAAAATAAAAACCTGTGATCGCTAAAACCTGTGTCTTCATAATTAATATTTTCGATAAAATTCTCCACATTCCTTGTACATAAAATAAAATCAATTCTTGTCCTGCACACAAATTGCCCTACTATTTGTCTCCTTGAAAATTCTTTTTTCCTTTCATTTCTTTCTCTCCACACATCTATCATATTATTTTCTGCCATCAATGCTTTTAATTCTTTCCTCCCTGTATCAGTTTTAAAAACCATTCCATCTGCCATGTCTTGTTTACTAAAAACCGTGTTAAAATCCCCCATCATTATTATTTCCTTATACTTTTTTATAAAACTCCTTAAAACTTTAAAAAACTCTTTCTTTTCCTTCTCCTCCGATGGTGCATGTACATTTACTAAAGTCAATTCTCTTCCTTCATGCTTTGTCTCAACCACCATACATTTCCCCATCGTATCTTTGTATAAAATTTTACTTGCTTTAAAAACATCATCCTTCATTAAAAAAGCCACACCTCTCCCCAACCTCCCATCTCCATTATTGTATAAAATCCCTCCTTCCCATCTCTTTTTGTAATCATTCATCACATTTTCTCTCCAGTTTGTTTCTTGTAGTACTATAATGTCTTCTCTTTTACATTTTTCTTTTACATTTTCAAATTTCTTCAAGTCCAAAAGTCCTCTCGCATTAAAAGTCACAACACTTAAAACCATTAAAAAGAAAAAGAATAAAAATCTAAAACCCATCATTCTCAGTCTTTCTCCTCCAGTTCCTTTAACGCCTCAAACATGTTTAAACATTTCACTTTTTTTCTTGCAGTTTCTATATTTGGCTTTACCTTTATCGATCTTCTTCGTACTTGTCCCCTCTCCTCTTTTTCCTTCTCGTCCTCTTCAATCCTTATTTCTCCTTCGTTGTCACTTTCTTTGTCCTGTTCTTGCGTGTCCTCTTCTCTTATCTGTTCATCGTCCTTTTCATTTTCTCCTTCTCCTTCCGGTCTGTTGTTTGTTCCTTCCTCTGCTTTGTTTGGTTGCGATTCATCTTCTTCTTGTCTTTCTTCACAATGTCTCTCTTCCTCATTGTTTCCTTCATGCACCTGTCCGTCCACCTTTTCTTCCCTTCGTCCTACCTCCATCAAGCATTCACATTTATTTAAAAAATTTTGGCAATCCGGGCACCTGACAGCATTGCAGTCTCGTGCAAAATGTCCCCTTTCCTCACACTTATAGCACTTGAATTCTGGGCACTCTTTCATCAGATGTCCTGGGCTCATGCACAGCCTACAGGTCTTCACCTGATGGCTGTGCATCACCCTAAAATACTGCGGCCCTTCCGCTGTTTCCATCTTTGTGCTATAAGGGAGTGATGCCACTTCTTTGGGGAACCTCACCTTCACAAATCTTGTGC
>NC_081158.1:13286590-13288366 GCF_012432095.1 Onychostoma macrolepis | reverse complement strand
CAGCACCTGGTATTCCCAGGCGGTCTCCCATCCAAGTACTAACCAGGCCCAACCTGCTTAGCTTCCGAGATCAGGCGAGATCGGGCGCACCCAGGTGGTATGGCCGTAAGCAAGATTGCAGCAAAAGCGGGCTCTTTAAAGATCAGCCAGACTAAAGGCCATTCTATTAGATAAGTAGTGAAAACCCAAAAGCTTACAGCACCTGGTATTCCCAGGCGGTCTCCCATCAAGTACTAACCAGGCCCAACCTGCTTAGCTTCCGAGATCAGGCGCACCCAGGGTGGTATGGCCGTAAGCAAAGATTGCAGCAAAAAGCGGGCTCTTTAAAGATCAGCCAGACTAAAGGCCATTCTATTAGATAAGTAGTGAAGAAAACCCAAAAGCTTACAGCACCTGGTATTCCCAGGCGGTCTCCCATCAAGTACTAACCAGGCCCAACCTGCTTAGCTTCCGAGATCAGATGAGATCGGGCGCACCCAGGTGGTATGGCCGTAAGCAAGATTGCAGCAAAGATTGCAGCAAAGATTGCAGCAAAGATTGCAGCAAAGATTGCAGCAAAGATTGCAGCAAAGATTGCAGCATAAAGCGGGCTCTTTAAAGATCAGCCAGACTAAAGGCCATTCTATAACATAAGTAGTGAAGAAAACCCAAAAGCTTACAGCACCTGGTATTCCCAGGCAGTCTCCCATCAAGTACTAACCAGGCCCAACCTGCTTAGCTTCCGAGATCAGGCGCACCCAGGGTGGTATGGCCGTAAGCAAGATTGCAGCAAAAGCGGGCTCTTTAAAGATCAGCCAGACTAAAGGCCATTCTATAAGATAAGTAGTGAAAACCCAAAAGCTTACAGCACCTGGTATTCCCAGGCGGTCTCCCATCAAGTACTAACCAGGCCCAACCTGCTTAGCTTCCGAGATCAGATGAGATCGGGCGCACCCAGGTGGTATGGCCGTAAGCAAAGATTGCAGCATAAAGCGGGCTCTTTAAAGATCAGCCAGACTAAAGGCCATTCTATTAGATAAGTAGTGAAAACCCAAAAGCTTACAGCACCTGGTATTCCCAGGCGGTCTCCCATCCAAGTACTAACCAGGCCCAACCTGCTTAGCTTCCGAGATCAGGCGCACCCAGGGTGGTATGGCCGTAAGCAAGATTGCAGCAAAAGCGGCTCTTTAAAGATCAGCCAGACTAAAGGCCATTCTATAAGATAAGTAGTGAAGAAAACCCAAAAGCTTACAGCACCTGGTATTCCCAGGCAGTCTCCCATCAAGTACTAACCAGGCCCAACCTGCTTAGCTTCCGAGATCAGGCGAGATCGGCGCACCCAGGGTGGTATGGCGTAAGCAAAGATTGCAGCAAAGATTGCAGCAAAGATTGCAGCAAAGATTGCAGCAAAGATTGCAGCAAAGATTGCAGCAAAGATTGCAGCAAAGATTGCAGCAAAGATTGCAGCAAAAGCGGCTCTTTAAAGATCAGCCAGACTAAAGGCCATTCTATTAGATAAGTAGTGAAAACCCAAAAGCTTACAGCACCTGGTATTCCCAGGCGGTCTCCCATCAAGTACTAACCAGGCCCAACCCTGCTTAGCTTCCGAGATCAGATGAGATCGGGCGCACCCAGGTGGTATGGCCGTAAGCAAAGATTGCAGCAAAGATTGCAGCAAAAGCGGGCTCTTTAAAGATCAGCCAGACTAAAGGCCATTCTATAAGATAAGTAGTGAAGAAAACCCAAAAGCTTACAGCACCTGGTATTCCCAGGCGGTCTCCCATCAAGTACTAACCA
>NC_081158.1:13271590-13279090 GCF_012432095.1 Onychostoma macrolepis | reverse complement strand
TGGCGGTAAACTTGCTTTGATTCTTTCATATACTCTATTCACCTTCTCTTTGCTCTCCATTCCCTCCAACTCACACACTGAATCATATATACAATCCTTTCTAAGGAAACCTGGTATGACTTCGTAGATTATGTCTTTCACTTGCTTTATTCCTGCTTCCATGAATTTAGGCTCATATAGTGTTTTATTGTTATGCTTAAATTTCTCGTTTAAAAACAATGGCAAATTTATAAATGTTTCTACCTCTTTACACTCATAGTCTATTTTTGGCAAAATACATCTCCATGCCTCTAACACCTCTCTATATATCTCAGGTATTCCCAATGTCATTGACTGCTTAAACCCCATATACCAGCCATACTCTCCCATTCCTCCCACCTCATCTACATATTTCTTTAAGAATTCTCTCCATCCATAATCCCACTGTCTTTCCATGTATTTTTTCACCGTTTTTATTCTTATTGCAACCTTTTTAGTTTCCAAATCAATTAAATTTAAACCTCCTTTCCATCTCTTCCCTACCAGTGTTTTCTGAGCGATTTTCACACCTTTTCCTTCCCAAATAAAATCACACACAATTTTATTTAACTCATTCATCACCCACTGAGGCATTTCAATTACGCTCATCACATATACACAAACTGACATCATCAGATTATTAACCACAATTACTTTCCCTTTTAATCTTAATTTTCTCCCTCTCCATGCTGCACAGACTGTTCTTACCTTGTTTATTACTCCAGCCCATGTTACATTCCTTGCCTCAGTAGAATCAACCCCTAGATACACCCCTAAAACCTTCATATACTTTTCCTCCATTCTCACACCTACATCAATTCTTTCTATTTCTCCTATGTACATTATTTCTGATTTCTCTCTGTTTATTTTAGCCCCTGATGCCCTACCATATTTTTCAACTAACTCTACGACCTTCCCCACACTGCCTCCATCCCTTACAGTTACAGTTGTATCATCTGCATATTGGTTTATTATACATGTTCCTCCATATGGCAACTCAATTCCTTTAATCCTTCTATCTCTCTTGATCGATGAGGCTAGGGGTTCTACACAGATTGCATATAATAAAGCTGAAAGGGGGCACCCTTGTCGCACGGACCTTCCCACATCGAATGTGTCAGTTAATATCCCGTTCACCTTCACACAACTTTTTGCGCTTCCATACAATCTCCTCACCCACCCTACCATTCTCTCCCCAAACCCAAACTTCTCTAACACCTTAAATAAAAATCCATGCTCGACCCTATCAAAGGCCTTATTCCAGTCTATCCCTAGCACTATCCCGCCCTTCCGATCCCTCTTCATATACTCTATCACATCTCTAATTGTACTAATTGTGTCTGCTATATCCCTTCCTGGTACACTGTAGCTTTGCGTTGTCTGAATTATATCCCCTATCACTCTCTTCATCCTATTCGCTAACACCTTGGTAAGTATTTTGTAATCTGTATTAAGCAAGCTAATTGGCCTATAGTTTTCCAAATCTAATTTATTCCCTTTTTTAAAAACTAAGGTTATTACTCCCTCTACCATTCTATTTTGTACTTCTCCCGTTCTCTCCATCTCCTTGTATACTTCTACTAGTATCGGCGCTACATCATTTTTGTATACTTTATACCATTCCATCCCTATTCCATCACTTCCCGGGCTTTTTCCACTTCTTAAACCTTCTATTGCAGCTATTACCTCTTTTTCCCTATTTCCTTATCGCACCATATTCTATCTTCCTCCCCCAGCTCCTTCTCCACGCACTCCAACACTTTATCCATGCTTGCCTCGTCCACTCCTCCCCTCTTATACAACTCACCATAAAACTCCTGCACCCTCTCCAATATCTCCACATAGTCTGTTATTATCTCTCCCTTCTTTGAATTTATTTCATGTATGTATGTCTTGGTTTGCCTACTTTTCTCTAACCCCAGGAAATATGATGTGCACTTCTCTCCTTCCAGTGCATATTTCGCCTTACTTCTTAAAATTGCTCCCCTACACTTTTCCCTCTCAAATTTCTCTAACTCCATTTTCACCTCAATATACTTTTCCATACTGTATCCCTCTTCATCGTCTGCTCTACTAAGTTCCATCTTCAGTTTTTCCCTAAGCAGCCTCTCCTCTTTCCTCATAATTTTTTTCCTTTCTTTACTATACATTATGCTTAAAGATTTTATTTTATCCTTTGTCTCCTCCCATCTCTTACCCATGTCATTATTTAACCTATCCTGTTCTAAGCACTCTCCTAACCACTGCATTTCCTGAAGGAGTAAATCTTCTATCTGTTTCCTGTACTCCTCCTCCTCAATGTATCCTGCATTTAGTATCCACATCCCTCCACCCACCTCTCTCCTTCCGACCTTGATTCCAAACCTCACCCCATCATGGTCACTAAAACTATTATGCTGGTGTCTTATTCCATCAATATAGCTTATGGTTTCTCCTTGTACCAGTACCAGATCAATCCTACTCTGCTTCAACTTCCCCTCCTTCATCTGCCTCCTTGTGAACTCTCTTTTTTCTGGGTTCTCATATCTCCACACATCCAGCAATCCCTTTTCTCTCATCACTTCCATTAGCATTACTCTTGATTTCTCCCACCTAAAACTGCCCCCTTTCCCAACATCCAATCTACTACATCTAATATTGAAATCTCCTACTATTATACACCTCCCCACGATTAAATCTTTTAGCTCCTCTATGCACCCCCTTTTATCTTTTTCCACATTAGGAACATATATGTTAATCAATCTGAATTCAACTCCTTTATATTTAAATTCTATTACTAAGATTCTCCCAACTTGGTCCCTATACACCTCTTTTATATTTTCAATTTTATCCTTTTTTATCATCATTGCTACACCCCTTGCATTTCTTGCACCATTATTATAGTATATTTCTTCCTTCCATACCTCCCTTACTTCTCTCACCTTATCTTCATCCCAATTAGTTTCCTGAATACAAATAATGTCACTTCGATATGTATATTTTAACTCTTTCAACTTATTTATATTCCTCAGTCCATTTACATTTATTGAGGTAACAGTAATCATAAAGGAAACCAAAAATAAATAGAACTATCAACATAAACCTTCTTCACCTTTTGCATTACATTACTTTTAATCAAGCACGCCACTCCACGAGCCCGTCTACTGCCATGACTCACAAAAACATGATGAGGCCATTTCCTCCTCACCTCTCTCAATTTTCTGCTATCCCAATTTGTTTCTTGAAAACAATACAGATCTGCCTTCACAGTTACTAAGATCTTTTCAAATTTAGACATAAAAAGAAAGACCTCATTTCTTTTTCTTTATGTTTCCTTCCCCTCCATCGTCCTTCAGCATTCTTTTTTTCCTTAACAGTTGCAAATTTTCACTTGTCCCATCACCATACAAATCATCATCATAATACTCATCATCATCATCATCATCACCATCATCATCATCGACATCAACATTTACAGTTACATCATATTTGAAAGCAGTCTTAGCTGAGGCCAAAGATTGTGGGGTCTCATTTACAATAGTTGTTTTACCCACATGCCTGTCCATTTCCTTATTTTCCATAAAACACTGAGCCAGACCTGCTCCAGCGCTCTGGAGAGAGGGGGGCCCCACCTCAGCCTGAATTGTGCGATCCTTCAGTCCTGAATGCAATATCTGACTTTCAAAACCATCCAAGGTATTCCCCAATGCGCTCCCTTGCACAGACCTATTTCCCTCCCTGTTTGCCCCACTGGACAAATCCGTACCCCCCATCACGTCACCATAATGTACATCACTCAGGTCCCTGCACTCTCTAGCATAATGTCCCTGTTTAGCACATTTAAAACATGTAAACTCAGGGCAGTCTCTCAAAACATGTCCAGACTGAATACAAATACGACATACTTTCACTTGCCTGTTATGAATCACTCTGAAGTGCTCAGCACCCTCCAATGTTTCAAACTTGGTTGAATATGGCAATGATTGAACTATGTCAGTGAACTTAACTTTACAGAAGCGAGTCCCATCTGCAATGTCTGTTCCTGGCCATCTCCTCCTCTTGATTGGCGATGTTGCTTTGACACCCCATCCATTTAGCTTCTCCTGAATTTCTTTGTCCGTGATATACACCGGCAGATTCATAAATGAAACAACAAGCTCATCGTTGCTCAGATCTCTGGCCATAATTTGACTGTTTTTTATTTTAAATCCATCAATCAGTCTTTCTTTTCCTTTGCAGTGGTTCATTGTAATCTCATACTTCTTATCACCTTTAAACCGACATCCGTTCACAGCTCCACAGACCTCCTTAATTCCTCTGAGTAACTCCATCATTGTGATTTTCTCGTCCCCAACAATCTCCACGCTCACAGTTAAGTTCTTTTCAAACAACTTTTCCTCCATCATGGCAAGATTCCCACTGTCCTTCTTAGCTATCAGCTCCGTTTGCAGTACTCCATTGTCTCCTTCCATGTGCTCCATTCAATCAGCCAACAAAACTTCAAAAACCAAATCCTCCCGCAAACAGCAACAGCTGCCGGGGGAGAAAGAAAACAAAATCTGAGAACCTAAATAAATCAAACTCTTATTTCGAAAGATTCACTTGAAAACAGGCAACTCAAAAGTCCACAATCTCCTAACACACGCCCAGGGTGGTATGGCCGTAAGCAAAGATTGCAGCAAAAGCGGGCTCTTTAAAGATCAGCCAGACTAAAGGACATTCTATAAGATAAGTAGTGAAGAAAACCCAAAAGCTTACAGCACCTGGTATTCCCAGGCGGTCTCCCATCCAAGTACTAACCAGGCCCAACCCTGCTTAGCTTCCGAGATCAGACGAGATCAGGCGCACCCAGGGTGGTATGGCCGTAAGCAAAGATTGCAGCAAAAAGCGGGCTCTTTAAAGATCAGCCAGACTAAAGGACATTCTATAAGATAAGTAGTGAAGAAAACCCAAAAGCTTACAGCACCTGGTATTCCCAGGCGGTCTCCCATCCAAGTACTAACCAGGCCCAACCCTGCTTAGCTTCCGAGATCAGATGAGATCGGGCGCACCCAGGGTGGTATGGCCGTAAGCAAAGATTCCAGCAAAAAGCGGGCTCTTTAAAGATCAGCCAGACTAAAGGCCATTCTATAACATAAGTAGTGAAGAAAACCCAAAAGCTTACAGCACCTGGTATTCCCAGGCGGTCTCCCATCAAGTACTAACCAGGCCCAACCCTGCTTAGCTTCCGAGATCAGATGAGATCGGGCACACCAGGGTGGTATGGCGTAAGCAAGATTGCAGCAAAAGCGGGCTCTTTAAAGATCAGCCAGACTAAAGGCCATTCTATAAGATAAGTAGTGAAGAAAACCCAAAAGCTTACAGCACCTGGTATTCCCAGGCGTTCTCCCATCCAAGTACTAACCAGGCCCAACCCTGCTTAGCTTCCGAGATCAGGCAGATCGGGCGCACCCAGGGTGGTATGGCCGTAAGCAAAGGTTGCAGCATAAAGCCGGCTCTTTAAAGATCAGCCAGACTAAAGGCCATTCTATAAGATAAGTAGTGAAGAAAACCCAAAAGCTTACAGCACCTGGTATTCCCAGGCGGTCTCCCATCAAGTACTAACCAGGCCCAACCCTGCTTAGCTTCCGAGATCAGGCGAGATCGGGCGCACCCAGGGTGGTATGGCCGTGCAGCAAAGATTGCAGCATAAAGCGGGCTCTTTAAAGATCAGCCAGACTAAAGGCCATTCTATAAGATAAGTAGTGAAGAAAACCCAAAGCTTACAGCACCTGGTATTCCCAGGCGGTCTCCCATCAAGTACTAACCAGGCCCAACCCTGCTTAGCTTCCGAGATCAGATGAGATCGGGCGCACCCAGGGTGGTATGGCCGTAAGCAAGATTGCAGCAAAAGCGGGCTCTTTAAAGATCAGCCAGACTAAAGGCCATTCTATAAGATAAGTAGTGAAGAAAACCCAAAGCTTACAGCACCTGGTATTCCCAGGCGGTCTCCCATCAAGTACTAACCAGGAACAACCCTGCTTAGCTTCCGAGATCAGGCGCACCCAGGGTGGTATGGCGTAAGCAAGATTGCAGCATAAAGCGGCTCTTTAAAGATCAGCCAGACTAAAGGCCATTCTATAAGATAAGTAGTGAAGAAAACCCAAAGCTTACAGCACCTGGTATTCCCAGGCGGTCTCCCATCCAAGTACTAACCAGGCCCACCTCTGCTTAGCTTCCGAGATCAGGCGAGATCGGGCGCACCCAGGGTGGTATGGCCGCAGCAAAGATTGCAGCAGCGGGCTCTTTAAAGATCAGCCAGACTAAAGGACATTCTATAAGATAAGTAGTGAAGAAAACCCAAAGCTTACAGCACCTGGTATTCCCAGGCGGTCTCCATCAAGTACTAACCAGGCCCAACCCTGCTTAGCTTCCGAGATCAGATGAGATCGGGCGCACCCAGGTGGTATGGCCGTAAGCAAAGATTGCAGCAAAAGCGGGCTCTTTAAAGATCAGCCAGACTAAAGGCCATTCTATAAGATAAGTAGTGAAGAAAACCCAAAGCTTACAGCACCTGGTATTCCCAGGCGGTCTCCCATCAAGTACTAACCAGGAACAACCCTGCTTAGCTTCCGAGATCAGGCGCACCCAGGGTGGTATGGCGTAAGCAAGATTGCAGCAAAAGCGGGCTCTTTACAGATCAGCCAGACTAAAGGCCATTCTATTAGATAAGTAGTGAAGAAAACCCAAAGCTTACAGCACCTGGTATTCCCAGGCGGTCTCCCATCAAGTACTAACCAGGCCCAACTCTGCTTAGCTTCCGAGATCAGGCGAGATCGGGCGCACCCAGGAGGTATGGCCGTAAGCAAGATTGCAGCAAAGATTGCAGCAAAAGCGGGCTCTTTAAAGATCAGCCAGACTAAAGGCCATTCTATAAGATAAGTAGTGAAGAAAACCCAAAAACACAGCACCTGGTATTCCCAGGCGGTCTCCCATCCAAGTACTAACCAGGCCCAACCCTGCTTAGCTTCCGAGATCAGGCGAGATCTGGGCGCACCCAGGGTGGTATGGCGTAAGCAAAGATTGCTGCAGCGGGCTCTTTAAAGATCAGCCAGACTAAAGGACTTTTATAAGATGAGTAGTGAAAACCCAAAGCTTACAGCACCTGGTATTCAGGTCTCCCATCAAGTACTAACCAGGCCCAACCCTGCTTAGCTTCCGAGATCAGGCGAGATCAGGCGCACCCAGGGTGGTATGGCGTGCAAAGATTGCAGCAAAAGCAGGCGGGCTCTTTAAAGATCAGCCAGACTAAAGGACATTCTATAAGATAAGTAGTGAAGAAAACCCAAAGCTTACAGCACCTGGTATTCCCAGGCGGTCTCCCATCAAGTACTAACCAGGCCCAACCTGCTTAGCTTCCTAGATCAGGCAGATAGGGCGCACCCAGGGTGGTATGGCCGTAACAAAGATGCAGCATAAAGCCGGCTCTTTAAAGATCAGCCAGACTAAAGGCCATTCTATAAG
>NC_081158.1:13254334-13256834 GCF_012432095.1 Onychostoma macrolepis | reverse complement strand
TTTCAGGGTGATACATAGCCAGCAGGTGAGAACCTGTAGGTTGTGTATGAGCCCTGAACACATGATGAAGGACTGCCCGGACTTCAAATGTTTTAAGTGCGAGGAAAGGGGCCACTTCGCGAGGGACTGTAATGCGGTGAGGTGCCCGGACTGCAAGCTCGTGCTGAACAAGTGCGAGTGCTGGTTCGGAGACCAACAACAGGAGGAGGAGCAGGGGAGCGGGCAGATGCATGAGAAAGACAGTGAAGAGGAGCAACACGAGAACACGGGAGGAACACAAAGAGAGGATATTGCAAGCAAGGACATTCAAGATGAAAGCGAAAGGACTGGATTAACGCAGGACAATGAGGAACCGGGGTTACTGATGGAAATAACTGAGGCTTTACAAACTGAATTGGAAAAGACAGAAGAGGAGGAGCGGGTCAGCGAGGACGAGAGAATGGACAAAGACAGTGAATACATCGAAGACGATGGCGGCAATACGGAAATATCATATAAAAGAAGAAGAAAAATTAAGGTAATACCAAATTTAGACAAAGCCAAAAGAAAAGTTTTAAAACAGGGATGTGAGGAGAAACAAGACAGTGGGGAGAATGTAAAGGAAGGGGTGGGCATGGACTGACAAAATGGGGATTTTATGGCTTTTATCCTATTTTATGATGCTGAAAATTGTGACTTTTAATGCTAGAGGATTAATGAATTGTTTGAAATTTGAAAAAGTGAAGGAATTGTGTAGAAATGAAGATGTGATTTTATTGCAAGAGACAAACTGGAAAGAGAATGTTATGGAGAATTTTAAAAAAAGATGGGAAGGGGAATTATTTTTCAATAATGAAGAGGAAAAAATGGGTGGAGGAGTGGCGGTTTTAATAAGAAAAGACAGTGGTATCAAGACAAAACATATATATAGTGATAAAAAAGGAAAATGTATAGTGGTAGAAATTGAAATGGAAGAAGACAAATTTATTTTAGTGAACGTACACGCTCCTAATGAAGAAAAAGAAAAGAAAATGTACTTTAATGTTTTAGCTGATGTAATTGAAAAATGGAGGAAGGTGGTGATCACAGGGGATTTTAACACTGTTTTTAGTAAAATGGATATGGCTAACGGGATGGTTTTTAAATCGGATGGGGGGAGAAAAGAACTAAGGTCATTGATGGATGAGAAAAATATGATTGATGTGTGGCGGGAAAGAAATGGAAAAAAGAAGGAATTTTCAAGAAGACAGTTGGTGGGGAATTTTATGTGTCAAACCAGAATAGACTATTTTTTAAGTACCAGAAATCTTGAATGTTTTATTGATGTAATATTTTACAAAGAAACGACCTTAAGCGATCACAAAATGGTTTTTATGACAATGGACTTTAAAAGAGAAAAGAAGGGACATGGGGTGTGGATTTTAAACACTGAGATTTTAAAGAATGAAAGTTTTAAAAAAGAGATTGAAAATATATTAGATGAGAGAAAAAAAGACCTGATGTATATGGAAGATAAAAGGCAATGGTGGGAAAATGTAAAGTATGAGATTAAGAAATATTCAATAAACTACTGTAATTTGTTACAAAAGGTTAAAAGAACTAAAGAGAAAGAACTAAGGAGAACGCTAAAAGAGGAGTTAAATAAAATGAAGTAAATGTGCAAAAAGTAATCAAAATAGAAAACACATTGGGAAAAATAGAAGAGGAGAAATGCAAGGGGGCAATGTTAAGAAGCAAAGCAAAATACACGGTGGAAGGAGAAAAATGTAACAGATTCTTTTTTAATCTTGAGAAAAGCAGGGGGAGAGCGGAAACAATTAAAGAACTTAAAAGAAGAGATGGGCAGGTGGTCTCAGATACAGAGGGATTTTAACACTGTTTTTAGTAAAATGGATATGGCTAACGGGATGGTTTTTAAATCGGATGGGGGGAGAAAAGAACTAAGGTCATTGATGGATGAGAAAAATATGATTGATGTGTGGCGGGAAAGAAATGGAAAAAAGAAGGAATTTTCAAGAAGACAGTTGGTGGGGAATTTTATGTGTCAAACCAGAATAGACTATTTTTTAAGTACCAGAAATCTTGAATGTTTTATTGATGTAATATTTTACAAAGAAACGACCTTAAGCGATCACAAAATGGTTTTTATGACAATGGACTTTAAAAGAGAAAAGAAGGGACATGGGGTGTGGATTTTAAACACTGAGATTTTAAAGAATGAAAGTTTTAAAAAAGAGATTGAAAATATATTAGATGAGAGAAAAAAAGACCTGATGTATATGGAAGATAAAAGGCAATGGTGGGAAAATGTAAAGTATGAGATTAAGAAATATTCAATAAACTACTGTAATTTGTTACAAAAGGTTAAAAGAACTAAAGAGAAAGAACTAAGGAGAACGCTAAAAGAGGAGTTAAATAAAAATGAAGTAAATGTGCAAAAAGTAATCAAAATAGAAAACACATTGGGAAAAATAGAAGAGGAGAAATGCAAGGGGGCAATGTTAAGAAGCAAAGCAAAATA
>NC_081158.1:13242979-13244234 GCF_012432095.1 Onychostoma macrolepis | reverse complement strand
GGTCTGTCATAATTTCAATGGGGAAATGCAGTAGACAACGTTGCAAGTTTCTTCATGTCTGTAATTATTGCGGCGGGAGCTCATGCCCGTCTGATATGCCCAGTCTACAAAGCTGTCAATAAAAATCTAAAACTACTTATCGACTCCAGTCAACATTTATCGGCTTTCCACAGAATTATCCCACCACCCAGACACTAACTTCACCAAATTTCTACTTTCAGGTCTCGAAGAAGGTTTCAACCCGGCGTTACATGCCCTCTCTCCAAGAACATAATTTGCGACAATCTCCAATCTGCACTTGCAGAACCAGATGTTGTGACTAATTTGATCAAAAAGAAATCGAATCCGGTTTATGATCGGCCCTTCGATGCACCCCTTTTGAGTTTTTCGCATCAGCCCCATCGGCGTTGCCACTAGAAAATTTTAGGGAAAAAAGCGGCGATCATCGACCTATCAGCTCCACACACTTCCCCATTTCCCAGCATAAACAGCCTCATTCCCTTGAGGAATACTCATTGCACTACCAGACATAGATCAAGCGATCATCATGATAAAAAACGAGGTCGTGGTGCATGGCTGGCCAAAGTAGACATCACTTCTGCTTTCAAAGTGATGCCTATCCACCCAGACTTTTGGCATCTATTCGAATTAAGCTGGCAAGGAAAAATATATTTCTCCGTCACGCCTAACTTTTGGATGCAAAAGCAGCCCCAAAATTTTGATACGTTATCAGAGGCCATTTGTTGGATTCTCTCAAACAATTACTCCATTCACCACGTCATCCCAAAAGTTTGTTGTGTTTTAAAAGATTTAATGTGGAAGCTGCCGGGGAGTGCAGGAGACCGTTGAAATATGTGTGTAAGTAATTATGTGATATATGATGTGATTATGTGATATATGTATGTAACAAATAAAAAAAAAAAAAAAAAAAAAAAAAAAAAAGGTGCGCCCGATCTCGTCTGAAAAAAAAAAAAAAAAAAAAGGTGCGCCCGATCTCGTCTGATCTCGGAAGCTAAGCAGGGTTGGGCCTGGTTAGTACTTGGATGGGAGACCGCCTGGGAATACCAGGTGCTGTAAGCTTTTGGGTTTTCTTCACTACTCATCTTATAAAAAGTCCTTTAGTCTGGCTGATCTTTAAAGAGCCGCTTTTTGCTGCAATCTTTGCTTACGGCCATACCACCCTGGGTGCGCCCGATCTCGTCTGATCTCGGAAGCTAAGCAGGGTTGGGCCTGGTTAGTACTTGGATGGGAGACC